>NC_091756.1:1655413-1845413 GCF_043380555.1 Nothobranchius furzeri
GCCGGCTATTAGCCCCCAGCCCGTTCAATTGAGGCAGATTGCTTAGTTGTCCCTTTTTTTACTCACAGTAGACGGAGTGGTCCCTGAGGGCACGCTGCGAAGCCTGGCTCGACACGTTGACTATGGAGCCTCCTGACCCACGAGCCTTCATACCACGAGCCACTACCTACACACACACACACACACACACACCTTTAACACAAGTAGCTTTCTTCAGCAACTAATCTGGACATTAGGTGACAGAAAAACACCATCTGTCTGGCCTCCGAATGCAAAAGCTCTGCTGCAAAGAAGCCATAAGATCTTTGCTCAAGGCCTCAGGCAGGACCCAGACTGCTACAACTTCACTCTGAATAACAGTTAACCTCCTCGAAGTTCCTACGTGACTTTACAGCTAATAAGTTGAAATAATCATGTGTTGAATGAACAAGATGTTTAAATCAAATGTTTGAATAATCTGTGCTTAATCCATTATGGCTTCAAAATGAATATTTTAATGAATATTGCTCTTACAATGATCCATTTCAGATATTACCTACACCACATCAGTATGTGTTTAATTTAACACATTTATCAATATCTACACTCATACACATTACAATAAGATAATTATTAACGTTAACATTCACCTCACATAAGTGTTATGTTGAGTGTATGCTAAGTTTTCTTTTATAAATTCCAAAGTTTGCGTGGAAAATTGCTTACGCAGTTTTCCGACCCCGTTTTGTGCGTAAGCAAGCTTGATAAATGAGACCCCTGATTCTTATCCGAGCTGCTTCACATTCGGCTGCGAACCGCTCCAGTGAGAGCCGGAGATCTCGTTCTGATGAAGCCAACAGGCAGGGGCGCCGTAAAGCGGTGAAAGATTAGGAAGATTCTAAGGGCCCACAGCTGTCAGGGGCCCAAAAAGTTTCAAAGTTGAAATTAAAAAAATTTAAGTTTAAAAATCACAAGTACTTTACTTTGCAGTATTTTTTCGCATTTTCTTTTAGTCTTTATGAAATGTGTATTTATTCAGTGGTCCCTACTTTATTTTGACTAATTAATTTGTAGGCATCCCTACGACGCGCTTCTGGATACTGGTTCAGATTTTACAATCATGAGCAGGTCTCTTTTCGACCGCGTCTGCCTGGATGTAGGTGGAGGCGTACGATCCTTGTGCATAAACTGTCTGTGTCTTCTCTCCTTCTACAGTGCTCTTGTCTTCCAAGTCTCTGCTCCAATTCACAATCGGTCCTTTGACTTTGACACACCCCGTGTACATCTGTGAGAGCGGTACCATGCCCTTGCGCATAGGCGTCGATCTTTTGAAGCGCTTTGAAGCTTTTATCGATTTTGGAAAAGGGGGACTGAGGGCAGGTGTTAGAAAACCCCTGCCGTTCATTCCGCCTTCTGACCCAGACTCTCACTGCCTTGCGGTTGGTGACCCTGAGCATGGGGAAACTGCATGCTCAATGCCGAGCTCAGAGTCTCCATCAGAGATCCCCTCTGATGTTTTTTCTCAAATTGAACAGGCCGTGGACCAAGCAGATGCTCTTACCAACGATGTTGAGTGAGACTAGCTACGACAACTTTTTTAAAAATACAACGACTCTCTCGTTAAACATCAGGACCTCTTCGTGGCTTGTGACGCCCTAGAAACGTCACATGACATGCACATCTATTGGCATAAAGTCAAAGGACATTCTCGTGCACCCAGAACTGATAAGGATCTGAACAACCTTGCAGACTCTCGTGCCAAACAAGGTGCAGCCGATGGTACCCCATGGGTCTTCAATCCCTTGTGGCTCCCTGAGGATGTGTCTCCTCGGTCTGACCCACCACATGGGTCCACCTTCAAACCATCTGAGGGTGTTGTGTCCGTTCAACCCGTCTTTTCTGGTAACGATCTTGTCAGTCTTCAGTCCCAGGACCCTGCTATAAGCAGGATGATCCTGTACTTTTCTGATCCTACAACTCATCTGCCTTCTTCCGTCGAGCTTGACTCCGTTTCTGAGCTCCATGCTCTCTTTCGTGTTCTTGTCACGCCGAGAATGGTTGAAGGATTGCTGATGCATGCCTCCGAGCCTCCTTCGCCGCCTGTCCTCGTGGCGCCACAGTCACTAAGGGGGGTGCTTGACCACGCATGCTCATGACTCTCCCTCCACCGGACACAAAGGTGTCAATGCCACATTCGGTGCCCTGAGCCAGGTTGCTTATTGGCTGGGGATGCGTCGCGACGTCTCAGACTATGTACAGCATTGTTTGGTTTGTATTCAATGTCAGCCATTCAACCCCGCACACAGAGCTCCCCAACAGAGAAAGGGACCGTCCACACCGTGGTCGGACTTGCAATTCGACTGGGTGGGGCCTCTGACCAGGTCCAGCAGGGGTAATAAATACATCTTGACCGTGACCTGTGCATTCACCAAGTGGGTTGAATGTTTACCAGCACCTAATGACATGGCACAAAAACCAGCTATTCTCTTGATGGATCACATCTTATCCCGGTTCGGTCTTCCCACTCGGGTTGACTCCGACAGGGAAACTCACTTCACCTCTGAAGTGATGGAACATCTTTGGCGACTGTTGGATGTGAAGGCCAATTTCCACATTAGCCATCACCCCCAGTCTTCTGGCCAGGTCGAGAGGATGAACTGGACGGTTATCAGCATGTTGAGGAAGTACGTGTCCTCTAATCACAGAGACTGGGATGTGAAGCTTCCGTTGGTCCTCATGGCCATACGGGCCACCCCTCATGAGTCTACTGGTGTCTCCCCGTTTGAAATGATGACGGGTAGACAAATGACCCTGCCACTTCACCTGCTGTACCAGCCAGTTAAGCCTGAGGCTGACCCGGCTTACATGAGTGAACAATATTTGCAGGACCTGAAGAACCATCTGCCTGCAGCGTTCTCATTTGCACAGACACATCTGGAGAAATCAGCTGAAGGCAGGAAGGCTTATTACAATAAGAAGGCCTCACATTCTCGACATAGGTGATGAGGCCTGGTTCTACATTTTCGCTCCTAAAACTGGTAACACAAAGAACACCTCTGGGAAGCTGGCTAAGAAACTTTTGCCCAAGTGGTCAGGCCCATACCTGATAACAGATAAGCCCTCTCCAGTCGAGTATCAGATCAAGATTACCCAAACAAACAAGGAGCCCGTCTACAAATGGGTCCACAGGGACCAAATCAAACTGCACAAGGGTTCCACTAATTTGGTCAATGCGACCACCAACAACTTACCGACTTCGACAGGGGGGTGATTTCGCGACTCGTCGGTTCCATAGCTCTCTATCTCGAGTTACACAAGTTTGTCTAGGTTTGTGTGTGTGCATGGTTGTCCTTCCTGTTTATACATGACGTGCAGACTTGGGTGATTGGAGATGAACATGCTGTGGGTTCCTGAAGTCAGGTAATCAGGTAGTTAACAGTAGATGGGTTTAGTCCACATATTGCTGTTATCCAAATTGGTTTTTGTTTTCACTAATCTTAATTCCTTATGGGTACATTCACATGTAGGTTGGTTACTAACTTCACTGATTTACATTTTAGTGCTCTTTGACACTCATATCTATCTTTTTATAGAATTTTACTACAGTGATTTTTTTGAAAACTTTATGATTAACTTTGTTAATTTACCATTATGGGCTACAACCAATTTTGCCCTTCATGTTGATTATACTTTTACTTACTGCAGTGATTTCTCCCATACACAGTATAGGGTTTTATTAATTTTACTCTTTTTGCACCACTTTTTCCAGTACACGTGGTGTATTGCACCCATTTTTTCACTTAAAACGCTAATTCACATAATTGCTACACATAGTACATGCAGGCACTCACAGTGCTAGGTTTTTTGTTTATTAATTAGCATTAGACGCCATTTTGTTGTGTCTACATTGAAGTGCCCATGTGCTGTGCTCTCTCTCCTCTTCTGAGTTTCGTCGATGATCCTCGCTTCCTGGGGGTGGACCTATAATTCGTCACCCGATTCTACTCCTCCTGATGGGTGTTCCGGCTCGTAGGACCTGGACGTTCGTGGATTCCGGCAGGGCTGCTGGGATACTTCGCTCGCTGGGACCTAATTTGCCTGCTGCTCTTTCCCGCACTGAATCACAATAAGTGCAATTACAAAGATCAACATACTGTTGTGGAAGTACTACCTACCCGTGGATATATAAAGTTGCTCCTGCTTCAAATTATTACCTCCTCGTGGATATCTTAATAATCTGCTGACTTGTGTGCTTCCAAAGTAATCATGCGAGACTGTTGAAACAATGTACTGTTCTTCGGAGTGGGGCTCGTACCTCACCACTATTGGCCTCTTCCGGGGGAACTGCACCTTCCCCTGTCACCGGAGTCCTTTTAGGACTCTGGTTTGTTCAACGCCAGGTGGTCTCTACACGGACCACTGTACCACTGAAAAGGGGGGATATGTAACAGAATGAAATGACAGTTTTCCACCTAAAAGTCATTTCCCCCTCTCCTCAGCAAGAACTAATCTGCATGAGATATTGCTCAAGGTCTCATGCATTTGCTCCAAACTGTTTTCCCTTCCAGCCCAAGAGAAGAATGAAGACAAAGGACTCTTTCTTTTTAATAAATCAAAGAACTCTATTTTTTTTAATAAGCTAATCAAACAAAGTGTTAGTCAATAATAAAATGTGAACCAATTTGTGAAATGAAAATATTAATTACTTGATATTATAATCCTATAGAATATAATAAGTAATATGACTTTAAATGTTGCCACTAGAGACTGATTACACGCAGCGTTAAGAGACGACACATTGCTTTACTGATCCAATCAGAATCTGCCAGATTTGACGGAGGAGTGGTTTTGGTGGTGTTTGGTAAATCTGTCATCTTTTCATTCGACCATAAACCAAAACATCCAAATTATTAAACTATGCCCACGTCATCTTTAACGCCAGTTCAAAGCGTTCTAGAGAAGTTGTCGGAGTGGCCAATCCGTAACTTTCCTCTTCAGCCGAAAGAACCAACGACAAGCTGGATAAAATCTGTTGCATTTTACCAACCAAGCAACGGCTCCTTTCAGAATACAAGCTGAACCATAATGACCCAGTTTTGGGTCTCGCTAGATGCCAACAAAACTGTCTTGATTTGGAAGTATCTCAAAGACTGGTCTGGTCGGCAACCGCTGCTTTTCCTACCGGCTTCGGTTCCAGAGAGGGTCAAGCTGGACCTCGACATTCCTGATCTAACGGGGACTTCCAAAAGGGTATGTAGGCCAACAGGATGGCGTCTTATGTGTTTATTAATCTCCAAATCAAAGCTTAGCATGAAGACATCACCTTCACTCCCATCAGAACTAATCGTTACTTCGGATTTGCTGGTTCTGAACAACATTCCCCACTACACCATTCTCAGTCTCACTTCATCTTGGTTATACCATAGACCCGCTTCAGGGGTAAAAGACCAAATTGAAGCTGATACGGGCAAGTGGTGCTCACTGCAGAACCACAAAGGTGGAGCTGCACTAGAGTCAGCCCTGCCCATTCCATCAGAGTCAGTCCAATTCCTTCCAGTTGTCAGACTTGATAGCATTCTGGAACCAAAGAGGGTGTTATCATCTAAAATGCAAGATTGAGGACTTGAGTTGAGAGGTTAATTGAACCGTTTTTGTAAAGGTTCCATATAATTAAAAATCTGACTTTTAGAACGTTTTACCATGTTATATTGTCATTTCCTCATAAGAAATACGCCAAAGCCATTTTTGGCCTCATTCACGCATTTTCCTCCCGTATCAGCTTCTATTTGGCCCTCTCCGACGAAGCGGGTCTGGTCTTGGTTCTCAAATCTGGATATTCTGTGAATTTTCTGATAAATTATTTCTGATATGACCTCTACTGAGACACCGCCGAAAACCATACATCACATCTACAAAAACACACTGAATGGAACAATCACATGTGACGCCACCAGCTTGGTATCAGATGTGGTGGTGAAGTGGTTGTGCAGTCATCTTGGCAGGTAGTTTTGCGCAGGTTCGCCTCCCAGTAGCGGCGCAATCTTTTTTCTTCTTTTCTAGCTACACTTGCCAGTACTATGTTTTTAACCATTTATTGGTTTACCATTTAAAATATAATGACTAATGTGTTTTTTTACTTATTTGATTATTTAGCCAGTGTGAGTCCATTGTGAGCAGCGTTTCAACTAAAATGCTGTTTAGGAACGACCAAATTCAAAGAACTCTTAGAGACATAAATATTTTGCAGAAAATAAACATTACAACTAAAATATAAACAAATTAAATGTTTCAGCTGGATAAATAGATCGTTACCGACCCCACCGAGAGTCGAACCGGCATCAGCTGAGGGGAAAGTAAAACTTAAATTAAACAATCTTGCCACTAACCAATTGTCCTTAAATGCTATTGTAGGTCGGTTCTGTTAGAGCGGCTACAGACAGATATTTGCTAAAAGAAACCTTTTCATTTTGGGATATATTCAGGCTTTGTCATGTAGCAAGTTATATTTGTCTTGTTTAATTGGAGCATAGAGCATAGCATTAACATTTGTAAACTAGTAACAGCCGTAATTCATGTAGGTCAGGTTAGTTTGCGATAAAATAAAATAAAAAAAAGTCAGTGGGCTGGCTGTTTGCGTGAGTGGGCGGGGCTGACTCTGGTGCAGCTCCACCTTTGTAGTTCTGCAGCGAGCACCCTCTCGATACGGGAGGAAAATGCATGAATGCAGCCAAAAAAGTCTTTGGGGCATTTCTTATGAGGAAATGACAATATAACATGGTAAAAAGCTCCAAAAGTTTGATTTTTATTATATGGAACCTTTACAAAAACAGTTCAATGAACCTCTCAACTCCATCCTCAATCTTGCATTTTCGGTGATATTAGCTATGCCACCCTCTTCGGTTCCAGAATGCTATCAAGTCTGACAACTGGAAGGCATTGGACTGACTCTGATGGAATGGGCGGGTCTGACTGGTGCAGCTCCACCTTTGTGGTTCAGCAGCGAGCACTACTTGGAGAAACAGTCAGCTGGCTGTGCAGAACTTACAAAACTACATGACTCTCACGACAATTTAAGGAACAAAGTAGAATCCAGCTACTGTTACTTTTAATATTAAAATTAAAAATGCTAAACATTCCTTTGTCATTTAAAGATTAGTCACCTGTGAGTACTTGCTTATAATTGATATCCAGTTTATGCAAACATCTGCTATTTTCTAACTGAGCTGAGCTGAGTGAAAATATGGGGTTGGAGAAGTGGAGGGGCGCCTAATCACAAACGAGTTTTGCTTTTATTATTTATATAATTTGCAGATAGACAAATGGACGAAAACACAGGAAATGAGATTAAAAATATTTTTGCCTCGTCGCTTTGGTGACCCTATGCGTCACATACACTACATACCCAGTTTTGCGCCACTGCTTAAAGATTGAACAGCAGCAAGCTACCTCTGGCAATGGCTGCTAACTGTAGACATTCACTGGAAGTGTGTTTATGTCAATATAAACGTTACTGAGTTATCTTGTTTGAAATTGCATCAATAATAGAAAATATTGATGTAATTCCCAATCCTACCTGAGACACATGCAGTACAGCTCTCACATTCACACTGAAGGATCTGCAAAAGTCAACAGATCACCACAATGAAAAGCTCAGTCCGTGTTTAGTGTTGCACCATCAGTAAGACCATAAAATAATTCTTACTGGTCAAACTGGTCAGGTGTGACCTCCAGAAACGGCTGTAGGCTGGCGTAAGCAGCGTTATTCACCAGGAGAGAGACTGGGCCGATGTTCTGCAAAGCAACCTCAGTGGCCTCCCAGTCTGCAAGGTCCACACAGACTGGGGTGATGGATGGGCACTGTCAGAGGAAGTCAAATAAAAATATGCCATTCAGGTGGTTGAAGAAGAAGCATATCGGATTAGATTTGTGCCAATAGGATCAAGAAAACCAATTTGAAGATCAAACAAATATTAAGACATTGAGAGAGAAAAAATATGTTTCAAAAGAAAAACTTATGATCTGAATCAGATTCTTAAAAACACTTTGATGGTCAAACAAAAATTAAGAAATTGACAGAACAAAAATATTGACTAAAGGAAAAAATTTTTTCAAAAGTAAAACTTATCTGAATCTACTTCTTAAAATGAGTAACAAAGTAAGTTTCCTTTTTCTGTTTGCCTCCATGTGTTTTTGTTATCAGTTTCCTTAGTTTCGTTCTCGCTGCTCACAGCTTTGCTCTCACTACCAGATTTGCACTTACACTTTCTGGCTTTCTCCTTTGCAATCCCTGAGTTTTTGGTTGCAATTCTGACACAACCCTTTCAGGTCGGTGGGACTTCTGAGAAGTCCTCTCCCATAGGACAGTGGTTTCTCTTGAGTGACAGTTCAGTGACCCGGAAGTGATGTAGCCTCCAAGACTTTTTTTTCCACCTCGGTCAACAACATGAATTTTGAGCCCCAAACTCAATTCAATTCAAAAATACTTTATTAATCCCAGAGGGAAACTGATTGCTGTAGTAGCTCAGAATAATAATAATAATCAAGTCATCAAAGAGGTGTTGTATATTACAATGGCTGTTGGCAGGAAGGATCTCCAGTAGCGGTCAGTGTTGCAGCCAAACTGAAGAAGCCTCTGACTGAAGACACTCTTCCGTTGTCAGACAGTCTTGTGAAGAGAACGCTCAGGGTTGTCCATCATGTTCTTGATTCTCTGGAGAATCCTTCTTTGCATCATCTCCTCCAGTGGTTCCACAGTCGTCCCCAGAACAGAGCCAACCAACACGTTTTTTCTGCTGTCTGTGGTGTCTTCTAAGGATCTAAAGTGAGTATTGATAATATATTTTATCTTTTCTTAGTTAATCTGTAAGTTAAGCCACTTTTTAAGTTGGTTTTAACCAGAAGTTAGCTCGCTAGCTAGCTGCTAAGCAATACATAAACGAGCCAAAACGTATTGCGAGTCTGCTGGGAACGTTGGGCAGAGTCTCCTGTCAGAAGGAGCTTCAATTCCCATCTCCGACAGAACTTACAAAACCTTTTGGGGGAGGCGGGGGACATAGAGTCCGAATGGGCCCAATTCCATGCCTCCATTGTTGAAGTGGCCGACCAGAGCTGGGGCCGCAGGGTCATCGTTGCATGTCGTGGCGGCAACCCCCAAACCTGCTGGTGGACACCAGCGGTTAGGGATGCTGTCAAGCTGAAGAAAGAGTCCTATCGGGTTTTTTGGCCTATGGGACTCCAGAGGCAGCTTATAGATACTGGCAGTCCCAGCGGAATGCAGCTTGGTTGGTCATGGAGGCAAAAACAAGGGCATGGGAGTAGTTTGATGAGACCATGGAGCAAGACTTCCGTACGGCTTCGAGGAGATTCTGGTCAACCATCCGGCGTCTCAGGAGAGGAAAGCAGTGCTCTACCAACATTGTTTACAGTGGTGACGGTGTGCTGCTGACCTCTACTCAGGACGTTGTGGATCTGTGGGTGGAATACTTCGAAGACCTCATCAATGCCACCAGCACACCTTCCAGTTAGGAAGGAGAGTCTGGGGACGTTGATTTGGACACTCCAATTACTGGTGCTGAGGTCACTGAGGTGATCAAAAAACTCCTCAGTGGCAAAGACCTGGGGGTGGATGAGATCTGCCCGGAGTTCCTTAAGGCTCGGGATGTCGTTGGGCTGTGTTGGTTGACGCGGCTCTGCAGTATCGTGTGGACATCTGGGGCGGTTCCACTGGATTGGTAGACTGGGGTGGTAATCCCCCTATTTTTTAAATGGGGGACCACAGATTGTGTTTCAAACGTGGAGGGATCACACTTCTGTGTCTCCCTGGTAAGGTCTATTCAGGGGTTCTGCAGAGGAGGGTCCATCGGATTGTCGAACCTCAGATTTAGGAGGAACAACGTGGTTTTTGTCCTGGCCGTGGAACACTGGACCAGCTCTATACCTTTAAGGGGATATTGGAGTGTGCATGGGAGTTTGTCCAATCAATCTAAATGTGTTTTGTCAATTTGGAGAAGGTGTACTCCAGGAGTATGGGGTACCAGGCCCTTAGATTAGTGTTTTTAAGTCCCTGCACGAATGTTGTCAGAGCTTGGTCCGCATTGCCTGCAGCAAGTCGAGCTTGTTTCTGGTGAGAGTTGGACACCACCAAGGCTGCCCTTTGTCACCGATTCTGTTCATACCTTTTCTGGACACGATTTCTAGGTGCAGTCAAGGTGTTGAGGGGATCTGTTTTGGTGGTCTAAGGATCAGGTCTCTGCTTTTTGCAGATGATGTGGTCTTGTTGGTTTCAACGGACAGTGATCTCCAGTGTTGAGGGTCTGACCTCATGAGGAAATTACTATGCAGTGATTTTCTCCAAAATGACTGCTTAAATTGCTCTGAAAAAGCAGATAATAACATCAGTGCCAAGAGACACTTCATTTTCCATGATGCTTTGCATAGGGAAACAATGTGATGATGTCACCGCCAAGGCGGAGCACGGTTCTGTACATGCGCAGAACGAACCACAACAACCAGCTCAAAACTATAAGTTTCAGTGCAAAACGAAACTTAACTGTTCTTGTGTACCAGTTGCACTGGTGTAAAGGACACGCTGCTTAATCCAGCTCCATTCAACTCAAGCACGCACGAGGCCTGGAGGCTGAAGAGTGCGAACACTGAGCCGCTGGAAAAGCAACTCCAAAACCATCAAGCTCACGGAGACGTTGTAAGTTATCAAACTCAGCACAAAGAAACTTTGCTCTCTCTGTCCAGCTGATCCCGTGGAGAAACACCAGTGGGAGAAACAACGGAGAAGCGTAAATCACATCTGACCAGGGAACACAAAGGGACGCCTTGCTTTGCCCCGGAACAGCTGTTATCTCCTGCAAGTTTTTATTTCATTTAAACTTTTACCTTTTCTCGTCTCCTCTAGACCAAGATAAGCAGTCGACCGCGTGACTTGCTTCAAATTATCAGACGGTTTTCTCTATCTTCTGTAATCAAACACGTTATAGATATATATCGTGAAGTAAGATCTTTTGTTTATTGTTTATTTAATCTGGGTTACTGTCGGTAAACTGTGGCCAGGCTGCCGACTCTGTTTAGATTAAATAATTAGTGACCTTTGTTGTTTAAGAGTCTAAACTTTTGAAGTGTTACAGTTAAGTTTTACCATGATTTTTAAGCCACTAATGCAAGCTAATTCCCTTTTGTCTGCATCTGAGAGAGGAAAGTCAGCTTACAGCTCACACAACTCCAAGGACACACACTCCCCACACACCTGGGAAAACAAAGCCCCATTCATACATCCTCCATCTCACACACACACACACACGTACGTGTTTTTAGTGCTCTGGGAGGACGAAGAATTCATTCACACACACACACACACACACACACACACACACACACACTCATACGTGTTTTTAGTGTTTGTGGGGACATCCTCTATTACACACACACACACATCTCCAATTATATCAAATTGTTTTGCATTATTAATCTCCTTGTTTAATTAAATGTTATAAAATTCAGATTTTGGGTCAAGGGACTTTGTTTGTGTTGGTTGAAATTTCTGCTCCTAGGATTCACATCTTTTTGATAGACTGATAAGAGTTTTGGATTCATTTCCCTTTCTAATTAAAGGGAATTAGGGATGAGTACCGAATTCGGTACTTTTTAAGGTACCGACCGAATTCCATAGTACCGACCGAACACCGATTCACGTCATTTCAAACGGTGCCTCGTTTCGGTACTGCCAAGACAGTTGCGCATGCGCAAGAGCGTTATGTCGCCGGTCCCTGCGAGCCCGTTGTAAACAGAGCAAGCATGGTAGAAAGAACGCACGCTAAAGCTTGGGTCCACTTCACTAAATGTGATGGGTAACTGGGTGATGAAACTAGCGACAGACAACGATCTAAGTGAGACATCCTCATCTTAATCTGCTCCAGTAGGTAAATAAAATGTTTAAGATAACGTTACCTTGATTTGTTAGCTTCCGTTTCGCTAATGGTGCGTTCGCTTTCTCCTCGGAACTCCGAATTTCCGACTAGAAGAACATGAACGCGCTCTAAAGTTTGGCTTTACTTTACTAAATGCGACGGGTGATTGGGTGAAGGTAAAACCAGTGACAATTATCTAAGTTTGAGGCATCATCGTTTTAATCTGCTCCAGCAGCGAAATAAACTGTTAAAGATAACGTTAGCTTGATATGTTAGCTTCCATTGCCACCATTGTTATCAGCTAATGGTGCGTTCGCTTTCTCCTCGGAAATTCTAACTTCCCAGTAGGAAAAATCAAATGAAAAAGGACGGCAAAAGGAATGAAGATACACAGTAAATTTAGTTCACAGTAAAGATGTTTGCTTCAGTTTAACTATCAGCTTATAAAACTACAAGGACGATGTTAAAATACAAACTTGTATGTTATTTATCGTGATATTTATCAAATATGGTTATATATTGAGAAAAATATATATTTAATTATAAAAGAGAATTAAAATAATAAACACTCAAAAGTATCGAAAATTGGTACCGTTATGTACCGGTATCGACTCGTAGGTACCGGGAATTAGTACCGGATCGATTCAAATGTCAAAGGTACCCATCCCTAAAGGGAATGGTGCCCTGTAGATACGTAAGAGTATCTTAATTAATTAATACATCGGTAAATATTCCCATATTTACAGAATTTATTGAAGAATCCAAAAGTAATTAATTAATTACTAATTACTCGCTCCTAATTACCCCAACACCAGCTTTCGATGGAGGGGTTCGCAGCCTGGGATGAGGATCAGGTCCTCTAAATCTGAGACCATGGTCTTAAATCGGAAAAGGGTAGAATGCCTTCTCCAGGTCAGGGATGAGGTCCTGTTTCAAGTGGAGGAGTCTAAGTATCTCGGGGGTCTTGTTCACATCGATAGGTGGAATGGTGCTGCATCTGCAGTGATGCGGGCGCTGTACCGGTCTGTCGTGGTGAAGAGAGAGCTGAGCCGGAAGGCAAAGTTCTCGATTTACCGGTCGATCTATGCTCCTACCTTCACCTGTGGTCACGAGCTTTGGGTAGCGACCGAAAGAATGAGATCACAGATTCAGGCAACCAAAATGAGTTTTCTCCACAGGGTGACTGAGCTCTCACTTAGAAGCTCAGTCATCTGGGAGGGGCTCAGAGTAGACCCGCTGCTTCTCCACGTCGAGAGGAGCCAGTTGAGGACAGTTGGACTCCTCCCTGGTGAGGTTCTCTGGGCATGTCCAACTGGGAGGAGACCCAAAAGAAGACCCAGGACACGCTGGAGGGACTACGTCTCTCAGCTGGCTAGGGAACGCTTTGAGATTCCCCCCGAAAAGCTAGCCCAAGTAGCTGGAACAATTACTGCTGGGCAACAACATCAAATATATTATTTATCAAACACCATCATCACTATCATTGAAAATCAAAATAAAATAACCATGCTCTCTGCCCAACTCTTCCATCACGTGACATTCCTGTTATGGGCCCTGAGCAATGCTCACTAGGAGCGGTGGACCCACAACATAAACACGATGAGTCTCTCTTAAAATTATGAAAATTTACTTTATTTGAAACTTCTTGAGACTGCGCATACAGGTGGGATGCTCCAACAGGCCTGTAGGGACAACCATAAAAACACAAGGGGAGAGGATTTAATCCACCATCTCAACTAAAAATACCCACTTAGGAGAAGAAAACAGACTTCTCGAACCAACTAACTGGAAAGAAAATTTAACCCTAGTTGGGAGTATAGTCACAAACGTGGTTTGGTGGCACACAAAGGGCGCTGCCGCCTAAATCTCTAGGGCCCCACTCGCAAACAAAGCTGGCAGTAAGCTGGCTAATGAAAAAGCTAAAGGTGAGTGAGCACTCAACAAGTATTTTTAATTAATGCATAGGTTCTAAGACCAACAAAGGAACTCATCCATAACACAATAAATCAAAAGGAGCTTTAAACTTAAGGAGTCAAACGAGGGAAATTCAAAATGAGTATCAAAACTTAAGGAGACAATGAAGGATTATATCAAAAGGAGCTCTAAACTGAAATGAGACTGATTAAGGGAAGGGAGTGATGACAGTCTGTGAATCAACTAGGCGATGAACTCAGGGGTACTCATACTCTCTCAAAGATCCCAGCAAAAGGGCCTAGAACCCAACCACACAGAACGCTCCGGACATCAGCTCAGGGATCTCATGAAACTCGTGTTCCAACCTTAAACGTAGCAGCTTTCCTTCCTCTCGACACCTCTCAGCGTGTCCTCCCAGTCCGGTCTCTTTTACAGCTCTCTCTCCAGCTCTTAATCACCTTCGGAACATCCAGTCGGCGCTCAGTCCTTTCTCCAGCTCAGCAGTTCCTTGCTGCAACCGATTCCTCCTCTCTCCAGCTCCTTCTTCACTCTCTCCATCGCACATACACTTCCGTTTGCTCTGTGCCTCCTCTTCAACTGTTGGTGCAGGCCTCTAAATTAGCTGATGCGCACCAGCTGCCCTGTCAGGAACAGCAGCAGCCTTTAAGTGTCAAAGGGTTCCAGATGATGGCGCCCTCTGGTGGGGGAGTTAAGCTGATTCATGGGGTTCACCTCTCAGGATGAACAGAGGAAGTATAACTCAGAAGCCTAAATACAGGGGGCAGTAACAATTCCCATATTTGATGGAGATCCACTGCAATACCACCTTTCAAATGGGCATCTGAACAAGGAGTAGAAGAAAAGGCAAGTAAATCTGACTGCATGTACTACTTGGAACAATTCAAAAGAGGGCAGCTAAGGGTACTGGTTAGAAACTGCCAGCACATGACTCCTGAAAGTGGCTACATGACAGCAAAACCGCTTTTAAAGGAACATGTTGGAAATGAGTACAAGATTGCTGCTGCATACATGGACAAGGTGCTGGCATGGCAGTCAGTAAAGTCAGAGGACGCCAAAGCACTTCAAGCATGAGCTCTGTATTTGTGTGGATGTGCAATGTGATGCAGGAACTTGATTACATGGAGGAGCTAGACACGCCATCAAATGTAAAACTCATTGTTTCCAAGTTACCATTCAAGTTAAGAGAGGGTTGGAGAGCTAAGGCTCATGACATTTTGGAACAATGTCATCACAGAGCTCAATTACAAGACTTAGGGTTGTTTCTGGAGAGACGTGTAAAGATCTTGACTGATACCATACATGGAAACATTGAACAAAGCAAAACAAGCTGCTTTCGACCATCCAATTCTAAGCAACAAAGTTCTGGTGGACCAATGGGGAGCTTTGCTACAACTATAAAGGCAGTGAACTCCAGCCATAAACATGTGTCGGATGATTCACATGAACTTTGTTGTTGCTGCTCGTGTGCTCACAATCAGGAAAACTGTCAGAAATTCTGAAGCAAGAAGCACAGAAACAAGATATCATTTTGAAAGGAAAAGGGAGTCTGTTTCGGCTGCCTGGGTTTTGGACACATTAGTCGTAATTGCACGAAACGTTTGAACTGTGAGATCTGTGGACAACAGCATCCTTCGGTGCTTCACTTAACTAAATCTAGTGAGAACTCATCACCCATCAAACTCTCACACGGACATGTGGTCATTCAGGGGCTGGAAAAGGTGACTGCTGTCTATTGTTCCAGTGTGAGTTCAATCCATTAAAGGAAATAAAGTTGTTCAAACGTCTGCGTTCCTTGACCCTGGCAGTTTGGCTACATTTTGCACAGAACAGCTCATGAAAAAATTACAAATCGATGGAAAGAGGACTCAGTTTCTTCTTACAATAATGGGACAGGAAAAGGTTGTTCCAGCCCATTTATTGCATGGATTAGAGATTGCAGGTTTCAGTGACAGTACTTTTCATCTGTTACCTGAGGTTCTGACACAGAAACAAATGCCAGCCTCAAAGGCTAACATTGCAACTAATGCAGATCTACAAAGGTGGCCTTAAGCTTGGTTTATGCTTGACGCATTTACTTAACGCTTGGAGCAGATTAGCGTCCCCTCCTCCTGAGCGGGAGCACAGATTACTGATGCGCTCCAGCTTTGGCACAGCACGCTCCTCTCCCCGCAGACGTGCTCGTCCCAGCGTACCGCCGCAAAAACCCCTCACTGCACGCCTTATACACTTTTTTCAGATATGCATGAACATTTTTATTTTTGTCTCATGTTTAAACATTCTCAAAGTTCAAGCCTTCAGACGCAGAACACAAAGCGCTGTAAAAAAAAAAAAGGGTGCAAAATGGAGCTAAAAACTTGTGTGAAAGGTGAAGCGTTACTGCACTGATGTTCGCTAATATTGGTCTGAAACCGTTTGTCTGTGGTGTCACGTGTGCATAAGCAAC
Source organism: Nothobranchius furzeri (assembly GCF_043380555.1). Taxonomy (NCBI): domain Eukaryota; kingdom Metazoa; phylum Chordata; class Actinopteri; order Cyprinodontiformes; family Nothobranchiidae; genus Nothobranchius; species Nothobranchius furzeri. Next base: position 1,671,689 of record NC_091756.1, read on the forward strand.
AGGTTCCCTTTTGGTTTTAGTTTCCGTTACATAAGGAGATGTTGTTGGAGGTTGGTTCTGTTTCTGTGGGTAAACACTCAGGTGTCAGATCTGTTGTCTGAAGAGCTGCAGAGCATCAGTTCCCATTTTCCATTTATTTACACTTAATTGTGATTGATTACCCATTAACCATGGACACATACAATTTGTCAGGGTCAAATATGTTAAATCAATTGGCAGTCGTCATCATGGCACAACTGGACAATAAATAAAAAGCCAATGCAAGACGAGACAGTAATATAGGACAGAGTGTGTTTAGGAGATGAGAGGTACCTCTTGAACCAGGGTGTCCAGATCAGCCTGTGTCCGTGTGACTGCTGTGACCTTTGCCCCGCAGCGTGCTAGAGCCAAGGCTGTGTGTCGGCCAATTCCTGAAGCACAAAATATCCATAAAACTGAAAAAAGTTCAAACAGAGTAGTCTATAAAAATAAGTATAATAACTGGCTTATAACACCACATACTAGCCACAATTTAGATCTTCCTGACTTCGTTTTTTACACATACTGTGGGTCACCTGTGGACTTCTTCTGTGAGGCTCCTCCATGGCGGTATGGTGTTTCCTGTTTCCTGTTTTCAGTGTGGCACTGCGTGTAGCCGTTTGGTGTTTGGGGCTCGCTAAAACTGATTTAATTTCTCTGTACTTGGATATCTCTGAGTTATTGTAGCACAAAAGCACGCTAAAACACACATTTTCTGTTGTTCCACCTAGCTTTTAGGGAACCATTTGAGTTTGCACGCAGTTTATTTGGCGTTGAACAGTTTGCTCGTCCAGTTAGCTTAGCCTCAGCACGGCTATGGCTACTTCTGTCTCTGCTTCTCCGTCTCCTATCTCTTGCTCTCTGTGTCAGATGTTTAGTTACTCCTCTGCCTCCTTTAGTGATAATGGTACGTGTAATAAATGTAGCATTTTTGTAGCTTTGGAGGCGAGGGTGTCGGAATTGGAGGCCCGGCTCCGCGCTGTTGAAAAGCCCGTAAACAGCCGTAGCTACTTAGCTAGCGCGGGGCTAACTAGCTCAGAACCACCCCGTACCGGTCCTCCAGCAGAACCCGAGCAGCCGGGACCTCAGGACGGCTGGGTGACGGTACGCAGGAAGCATAGAACCCAGCCCGTGGGCCACCACCAACCCGTCCACGTTTCTAACAGATTTTCCCCGCTCAGTGACGCACCCACTGACAAGCCGACTCTGATCATTGGCAGCTCCATAGTCAGAAACGTGGCATTAGAGACTCCAGCAACCATAGTTAAATGTTTACCTGAGGCCAGAGCGGGCGACATTAAATCTTACCTGAAACTGCTGGCTAAGGATAAGCGTAAATACAGTAAGATTGTTATTCACGCTGGCGGTAACGACACCCGGTTACGCCAATCGGAGGTCACTAAAATTAATGTTGCTTCGGTGTGTAAGTTTGCCAAAACAATGTCGGACTCCGTAATTTTCTCTGGCCCCCTGCCTGATCGGACCAGTGACGACATGTTTAGCCGCATGCTGTCCTTCAACCGCTGGCTGTCTAGGTGGTGTCCTGAAAACAACGTGGGCTACATTGATAATTGGAAAACTTTTGGGGAAAACCTGGTCTGATGCGGAGAGACGGCATCCATCCCTCTTTGGATGGTGAAGCTCTTCTTTCTAGGAACATGGCCAGTTTTATTAGTCCTCCATGACTACCCAGGGTCCAGACCAGGAAGCAGAGTCGTAGTTTAACCCACCCCTCTGCAGCTTCTGTACTGTTACCCACCCACTACCCCATAGAGACAGTGTCCTGCCCACGGCCAAAACCACACAGATTAAATATCAGGCTTAATAAAGCAAATCATGGAAATCTCATAAATATTAGAACAAATTCAACTGAGCAGAAAACTAGAAAAATTAAATGTGGGTTGTTGAACATTAGATCCATTTTTTCTAAGACTTTGTTAGTTAATGACTTGATTTGTGATAATCAGATCTCTTTGCTCTCTCTCACAGAATCCTGGCTGCAGCAAGAGGACTATGTTAGCTTAAACGAGTCGACTCCTTCAAATTATTTAAATCATCACATTGCTCGAAGTACAGGGCGAGGAGGAGTGGCAACCATTTTTCATTCGGACTTATTAATCAACCCCTTACCAATTAATAGCTACAGTTCGTTCGAACATCTTATTCTTAGTTTTCCTAATCCAGATTGCAAAACTGTAAAACCACTCTTATTTGTAGTTTTATATCGTCCACCAGGCCATTACTCTGAGTTTTTGGATCAGATCTCAGATTTTTTATCTGATTTGGTGCTAAATACTGATAAGGTCATTGTAGTGGGGGATTTCAACATTCATGTGGACATTGAAAATGATAGCCTCAATGTAGCCTTTAGTAATATCTTAGACTCAATTGGTTTCACTCAAAGAATACATAGCTCCACCCACTCCTGCCATCATACATTGGACCTTGTGCTGACTTATGGCATTGAGTGTGAGGAAATAATAATCTTTCCACATAATCCAGTCCTCTCGGACCACTTTCTGATAACCTTTGAGTTTTTTATAACTGAGTTCTCGAGACATGAAAGTAAATTTCATTATAGTCGATCTCTATCTGACAACGCAGTTGCGTCTTTTAAATCAACTGTTCCATCTTTACTATCCTCAGCATCTCAGAGGCATGTAGCAGAGGGCAATATTTTCAGTTGTAGCCCCTCACAAATTGATGCCTTAGTTCATCATGTTAATTCCTCTTTACGTGTGGCATTAGATGATGTTGCCCCTTTAAAAAAGAAGGTAATTAGGGACAGGAAGTTGGCTCCCTGGTTTAACTCTCATTTACGAGCTTTAAAACAAAACTCTAGGAAATTGGAGAGAACATGGCGCTCTACGCACCATGAGGAGGCCTACCTGTCCTGGAAAAATAGTCTTGTGCTTTATAAAAATAAGCTTAGACAAACTAGAACTGCTTATTTCTCAGTGTTAATTGAGGAGAATAAGCATAATCCTAAATTTCTTTTCAGTACAGTTGCTAAACTTACACAGAATTGTAGCTCTGAGCCATCTATTCCCTTAGCCCTCAGCAGCAATGACTTCATGGGATTTTTTACAAGTAAAATTAATTCTATTAGAATTAAAATCTTTAGCATCCTCCCTAATGCGATTTCTTCTTCCTCAGTAAGTGAGGCAGCATCAGAGGTAACTGTAGAACCTCATCTGTGTTTGAACCGTTTTGATCCAGTTGAGCTTTCAGAGTTATCAAAACTATTAGCTTCATCTAAACCTTCAACTTGCATTTTGGATCCAATCCCAACCAAATTATTTAAAGATGCATTTCCTTTGGTTACTGCCCCCATTCTAAATATAATCAATCTATCCTTAGTAAATGGGTATGTACCACAAGATTTTAAGGTTGCTGTAATCAAACCTTCACTTAAGAAGCCTTCTCTGGATCCAGATGACCCAATGAATTATAGACCAATATCTAACCTTCCATTTTTATCCAAAGTCCTGGAGAAAATAGTGGCCATCCAAGTATGTGAGCATTTAAACACTAATGCTCTGTTTGAGGAATTTCAGTCTGGTTTTAGAGAGTATCACAGCACTGAAACTGCATTAGTGAGAGTTACAAATGATATTCTTATGGCCTCAGATAAGAATCTTGTGTCTGTTCTAGTCTTGTTAGATCTCAGTGCTGCCTTTGACACAGTTGATCACAATGTTCTTTTAGAAAGACGAACATGTTGTAGGGATCAAAGGAACAGCGTTAGGCTGGTTTAAATCCTACCTGTCTGACAGATTTCATTTTGTAAACGTACATGACAAATCTTCTTCATACTCCAAGGTTACTTGCGGAGTACCACAGGGTTCAGTGCTTGGACCAATTCTTTTTACTATATATATGCTCCTAATTGGTAAAATCATTAGACAGCATGGGATAAACTTCCACTGTTATGCTGACGATACTCAGCTATATTTATCCATTAACCTGATGAACCTAATCAGTTAGGTATGTTTATGTTTATTCATTTAGCAGATGCTTTTATCCAAAGCGACTTAAATTTATAACCTATAGGGCATGTTGTGATCTGTGGGGGAAACCGGAGTAGCCAGAGGAAACCCACACATGCATGGGGAGAACACGCAACTCCACGCAGAAAGGCCGCAGCCGAGCCGAGTTTCGAACCTGCAACCTTCGTGCTGCTAGGCAACAGTGCTAACCACTGCGCCACCATGCAGGTAGAATACAAGCTTGTCTTGAGGACATAAAAAATTGGATGACTCTAAATGTTTTGCTTTTAAATCAAGACAAGACGGAAGTTCTCATCTTTGGACCAGAAATCCAGAATAGGAAATTGCTTAGCCAATCACCTGACCTGAATGGGATTATATTTATCTCAGAGAACAAAGTAGGGAACTTGGTGTTATCTTTGACCAGGACATGTCATTCAAATCCCAGGTTAAACAGGTTTGTAGGATTTCTTTTTTCCACCTTCGGAATATTGCTAAGATTAGAAGCATCCTTTCCAGGAGTGATGCTGAAAAACTAGTTCATGCAAGACTGGATTACTGTAATCCATTACTCTCAGGAAGTCCACAGAACGTAGTTAAAAGTCTTCAGCTTGTCCAAAATGCTGCAGCTAAAGTTCTGATGAGAATTAAAAAGAGAGATCATATCTCTCCTGTCTTAGCTTCCCTACATTGGCTACCTGTTAAATTCAGAATAGATTTTAAGATCCTTCTTCTCACATATAAAGCTCTTAATAATCAAGCTCCATCATACATCAGTGATCTGATTGTTCCATACGTTCCTAACCGAGCACTTCGCTCTCAGACTGCAGGTCTACTGGTGGTTCCCAGAATAACTAAACTTAGGATGGGAGGCAGATCTTTTAGTTATCAGGCTCCTCTCCTGTGGAACCAGCTCCCAGCTTTAGTCCGTGAGGCAGACACTTTGTCTACTTTTAAGACTAGGCTTAAAACATTTTCATTTGATAGGGCCTATAGTTAAAATCTGATGTTAGCTTAAATCAGGACAAGTGGGGGAGTAGAGGGAGGTGGCGTGTACAGTCGGTAAAGACGGCTCTCCCTTGCCCTGACTCCAACATGCCTACATTTAAAAAGGCTAGGTTATCCAGAGTTATCTCTGTAGTTATGCTGCTATAGGCGTAGACTGCTGGAGGATACACTGACCACTTTCCACACTCTACTACTTTCTTCTACAATCTGCTCTTTAACATGTTATTTTCTGCAATTTCAGCTGTTAACTTTATTTTTTCTCTAAGTGTTTTTCTCCCCAGAAGAAGCTACAGTGGGTCGTGGAGGATGGCTGCTTATACTGAGCCAGGATCCTCTGGAGGTTTCTTCCTGTTAAAAGGGAGTTTTCCTCTCCACTGTCGCTTTATGCTTGCTTGGTATGAGGATTGCTGTATGGTCACTGACACTAGTCAGTGACTTGATGCAATTTGCTGGGTTCCTTATATAGGAAACATTATTACTGATTGGCTTAATGAACTGACCTGAATTGGAATGTTTATTATGTGAAGTGCCTTGAGACGACTCTTGTCGTGATTTGGCGCTATATAAATAAAACTGAACTGAATTGACCTAAGGGCTTATCAAGTTTTCTGGGGGAAACACTGTATAGTCTGATGTTTTACAGGTGCTGGCCAGTAAATTAGAATATCATCAAAAGGTTGAAAATATTTCAGTAATTCCATTCAAAACGTGAAACTTGTACATTATATTCATGCAATGCACACAGACCAATGTATTTCCGATGTTTATTACGTTTAATTTTGATATTTATAGGTGACAACCAATGAAAACATCAAATCTGGTATCTCAGAAAATTAGAATATTCTAAAGGCCAATGAAAAAATGTTTGTTTCTCTAATGTTGGCCAACTGAAAAGAATGAACATGAAAAGAATGTGCATGTATAGCACTCAATACTTAGTCGGGGCTCCTTTTGCCTCAATAACTGCAGTAATGCGGCGTGGCATGGACTCGATCAGTCTGTGGCACTGCTCAGGTGTTATGAGAGACCAGGTTGCTCTGATAGTCGTCTTCAGCTCCTCTGCATTGTTGGGTCTAGCGTATTGCATCCTCCGCTTCACAATACCCCATAGATTTTCTATGGGGTTAAGGTCAGGCGAGTTTGCTGGCCAATCAAGGACAGGGATACCATGGTCCTTGAACCAGGTGCTGGTGGTTTTGGCACTGTGTGCAGGTGCCAAGTCCTGTTGAAAGGTGAAGTCTGCATCCCCATAAAGTTGGTCAGCAGCAGGAAGCATGAAGTGCTCTAAAACTTCCTGGTAGACGGCTGCATTGACCCTGGACCTCAGGAAACAGAGTGGGCCAACACCGGCAGATGACATGGCACCCCACACCATCACTGACGGTGGAAACTTTACACTGGACCTCATGCAACGTGGATTCTGTGCTTCTCCGCTCTTCCTCCAGACTCTGGGTCCTTGATTTCCAAAGGAAATGCAGAACTTGCTTTCATCAGAAAACATAACTTTGGACCACTCAGCATCAGTCCAGTCCTTTTTGTCCTTGGCCCAGGCGAGACGCTTCTTGCGCTGTTTCTTGTTCAAGAGTGGCTTGACACACGGAATGCGACACCTGAATCCCATGTCTTTCATGAGTCTCCTCGTGGTGGTTCTTGAAGCGCTGACTCCAGCTGCAGTCCACTCTTTGTGGATCTCCCCCACATTTTTGAATGGGTTTGTCGTCACAATTCTCTGCAGGGTGCGGTTATCCCTAGAGCTTGTACACTTTTTTCTACCACATTTTTTCCGTCCCTTCGCCTGTCTGTTAATGTGCTTGGACACAGAGCTCTGCGAACAGCCAGCTTCTTTAGCAATCACCTTTTGTGTCTTGCCCTCCTTGTGCAAGGTGTCAATGATTGTCTTTTGGACAGCTGTTAAGTCAGAAGTCTTCCCCATGATTGTGGTGCCTTCAAAACAAGACTGAGGGACCTTTTAAAGGCCTTTGCAGGTGTTTTGAGTAAATCAGCTGATTAGAGTGGCAGCAGGTGTCTTCTATATTCAGCCTTTTCAGAATATTCTAATTTTTTGAGATACCAAATTTGGAGTTTTCATTAGTTGTCACTTATGAATATCAAATTTAAATGTAATGAACATTGGAAATACATTGGTCTGTGTGCATTGCATGAATATAATGTACAAGTTTCACGTTTTGAATGGAATTACTGAAATATTTTCAACCTTTTGATGATATTCTAATTTACTGGCCAGCACCTGTATATATTTTTTAGGGATGCTCCGTGATCGGACCAGATTTCTAATCACCTGACTTTTAAAGACTCAGGATTGGGAGAACAACTTGGATTTGACGTTTTAAAACAATGACATTTTTAATTCTTCCTGAGATAGAGATTTTCAAATGGAATAAAAATGGCTTATTTTTTATTTCAATAGGTTCCTCTACATCAATATTATTTGTTTCCTGTACGAAAACAACACAGTAACGTCACACAATTTATGGTGGGCATGGATTCAAACACCAAGGTGCAGCTGTTAACTACACTGAACAAAATTATAAACACAACTCTTTTGTTTTTGCTCCCTTTTTCATGAGCTGAACTCAAATATCTGAAAATGTGTCTACATACACTAAACACCTATGATTCTCAAATAATGTTCTGAAATGTGTCTACATGTGTGTTAGTGAGCACTTTTCCTTTACCAAGATAATCCATCCCACATCACAGGTGTGGCATACCAGGGGCTGATGACAGCATGAATAATGTACAGGTGTGGCTTAGACTGCCCACAATAAAAGGCCACCCTGACATGTGCACAGTTTTGCTTTATGGGGCAGAAAACCAGCCAGTATCTGGTGTGGCCACCATTTCCCTTATGCAGGGCAACTAATCTCTGTTTCCATAGAGATGATCAGGTTGTTGATTGTGGCCTGTGGAACGTTGGTCCACTCCTCTTCAATAGCTGTGTGAAGTTGCTGAATATTGGCAGGAACTGGAACACGCTGTCGTATACACCGATCCAGAGCATCCCAAACATGCTCAGTGGGTGACATGTCTGGTGAGTATGCTGGCCATGTGTTAAGAGTAAAAGAGAGGTCAAGTTGCCTGGTTGCCACGGGTGAGTAGATAGTTTGTTTTTCTTATTTCTGTAAACAGCATTCTAAACGCTTATCTTAGTTTGGTATTTCGGAACAGGACACCCCGAAAATCTCTCCTTGACTCGTAAGCTGGGCGTACACTGTGCAACTTTTTCACTTTTTTGAGACGATTTTCCACTCGGACAATAAGTAGTTGCAGAAATGAGGAATATCAAGGACAAACATTTACAGCTGAGGCTCAAGAGAAGCATCATGAACCTAATTTATGATGCACAAGAGGAAGAACAGGCTGGACAATGTCCAGTTCCAGATGTCAGTCCTGCACCTTCCTTCCACATGCAACAGTTCCAGCCACCACGGAATGAAAACTTTTTGCCATCGTCATCGCCACTGTCATATAGACACCTGCTCAACTCGGACTAGTTCCTCATTACTTTTGTCATTAGTAGTACCTTTGTTTTAGTATTTTTTTAATCAATATTTTGTCTTAAAAGGGAAAAGTTTGCCCTCTTTTCTCCCACAAAGTTTGTTTGGTGTATATGTAAATTCCTGTCTTTTTTTTAATCTGACGTTGTTTAAAGACTTTTCATAAATAAAAACTCTTTTTGAAAATTTCTTTATTGTTCACAAATGTTACAAACATAAAAAATACACCACTCCACTCCCACACAATATTATGAATTTGTGAGCAAATGACTGAGTGGAACCAATGCTCTCACTTTATTTACAGAATAATTTGAACGCATATGAAGCTACACCATGTTTTCCTGCCAAGAAATTCTTCCTGCAGGTGAGACAAGAGCACTGGGCTAACACATCACGTTGTTTCTTAGCCTCCACTGAGGGGTTCCTAGCTCTGCTTGCTGAAACTGACTGAAGGGCTCCCTCACTTCGCCATGTGCCACTGACCAGCTGATGGTTTGCATCTTCAGAATCCACATAGCCAGGTGGTGTGTAGGCATCTGATCTCTGTTGTCGGAGGAAGTTGTGGAGACAAAGTGTTGCAAAAACAATTGCAACACTTTGTCTGGATGCAGGCAAATTGTAGTTCTGAAAACGCGAAAGCGATTGGCCAGAATTCCAAATGCGTTCTCAACAACACGGCGTGCTCTGGAAAGCCTGTAGTTGAAAATCCTTTGATCATGGTTGAGGTTCTGTGATGGATATGGTTTCATCAGATCTGGCCTAAGGGGATATGCTTCGTCACCAATGAGCACATATGGCATCGTGGAGTCAGTGCCTGGCAGGGTTGCATCAGGAGGGACATTCAGAGTGCCTGTGTCCATAGCCTCTCTGAGATCAGAATGGGCAAACACTCCAGCATCAGACGCCCTTCCTTGTGTCCCTGCGCTTGCATAGACAAATCTATAATTTGTGTCAACTACAGCCATAAGTATGATGGAAAACCTTGACTTGTAATTATAAAACGTGCTTCCACTGTTGGCAGGGGGTTGAATGAAGATGTGTTTCCCATCTATGGCCCCTATGCAATGTGGAAAATGCCACTTGTCTTCAAAGTCTTTAGCGATGACCTTCCACTCAGTCTCAGTTGATGGTGTCTGTGGAAGAAGTACATGGTGAGACATTATATTAGTCTCAGGTTTAATCAGGACTGCACATGCAAATTAGCTTCTAGCTAAATCTGGTGCAATGCATCACATTTCACTATTTATGCTTACTATTGTACGTGGTCCTTAAATAAACAAGCAATGTTTAATTGATGTTATCTCTCTCAACAGGTTCATAATCCTCAGAATGTAAACACGCTTCAATAACAATTTTTACGTTCCAACTGTATGTGCATGAATCTGTGATGTGCCACATGGCACTCTGTTACTTGAGGGTCCTTATCAAGCATGTTTTACCGTTTTTACTGATCAAACACACCAGATTTACATCAGCAGGTGAATAGATTGCTTCAGCACAGCGTGATGGGTGGATGAACAGGTGAATGAGCTGTTTTAGGGCAGGGAGAAATTTACCTTTAGGTATTCCTCACGTAATACTAGAGTTATGGCTGCACAGGTTTCCATCACAATGCGGCTCAGTGTGGTGCTCCCAGTCCTGAACTGGAAAGATAAGGAATTGTAGGTCTCACCAGTAAAGATTAATAAAGTGTTTTATTATGTGTAAACGTGACTTAGATGTGTGTGTGTGTGTGTGTGTGTGTGTGTGTGTGTGTGAGAGAGAGAGTGTGTGTATATTCTTGCCTGTTGCTAGGAATCTCAGTGTCACAGAGAGCCTCTCCCTAGGACTGACCGCCTTCCTCAGGTGTGTGTCTCTCTTGATGATTTGAGGGGTCACTCTCTCCAGAAGGTCGTTGAATTCTTCAACAGACATGCGAAGAAGGTCCCGAAACCCCTTCATACCAATCTATTTCACAACACATCAACACAACAGCATTACAAATGGCGGTTGTCACTCCACCCACCACCCCAAAGTCCATCAACTGGTCAAAATGTAATTTAAGTCAATAGATACAATTGTAGTTACATAAGGAAAAGATCATTTTTAACATCTTACCTCCAATTCCTGCTGAAGATTGACAAACCATACTGGCAACGTCTGCCCAGCCATTTCTTCGTCTTCTCTTTTTCATCGACACACGATGGCAAGAAGAGCCAAAGACAAACGTCTTGTTTTCGCGGGCATTATTGCGGTTAACAGCGAGCACACAGGCGCTGTACCGCTCTGAACCGAACGCGTGTCTTTAGTTTTCCTGGTGTTTACTTCCGGGGTTTTCTTCTTCGTGCTTGTAATTCCAACGTGTTGCGTCATCTTCTGGCTAATTTTTAGCTGCGGTAGTTCATGCCACACGTACAGTGTGAGCACGACTCGTGAGATCTGCTCTGTGAGGAAGTCGTTCGGTTTGAGCTGAAGCTGAACGCTACGAGTGAAAAAGTCGCACAGTGTCCGCCCGGCTTTAAGGCGCTCACTCGGGCCATGAGTCAGGGGGAGGTTGAGACAAATGTTTGTGCAACTTAGTAACTACCAGCGATGCCAGTAACACGTCACTGTAATATAAGGTTATTTCTTGGTAACGACTAATCTAACGCGTTACTATTTACATACTAGCAATCAAATTAAAGTTGTTTGTCCAAGCCATTCTACATTATTTTATCCTTTACTCTGATTTTTTTCTGCTCAGGACAATCCTGAATAAAGGAAACAAATCATATCAGAGAAGGAGCCAAGATCAGCTGTGCATAATGTATTTGACCAATCAACGCGCACTTTCCATGCACAAGGGAAGCAGTACACTGCTTCACCACATAGAACGGCACCATTTGTTGGGATATAACTCTCACTCGTAGTGCAAAATTAAAACCAACAAGAAAACACAATCATATTACTGAATAAACGACTAAAACATCAAACACAACCCTGCAATAAAACACAACAAAGAACATAAAACTGGACGCTGGCTACCCATAATGCACTCTGGAGCCGCATGCGGCTCTTTCATCCCTCTGAAGATGCGGCTCTCTGCGTGTAAAATAATTAATGAATATTTAATTCAAATATATTTTATTTTACTGCATCATTTTTATCTGTAAGCTGATACCAAATGTATAGATAGTCTGCGTACACCTGAACAGGTCCAGGTCCTGACAGGTCACCTGCTTGTGCGTAACCAGACGTCTCTATAGGAGCTTTCTGAGCTGAAGAGGATGTGAGGTTCTGGACTTCTCCTCAGACGGGCTCATGGAGGCATCGCCACAGTGGAGGCAGGAACAAGCGCTGTTCAGCCAAAGTTTCATCATCAGGAACATTTTCTAAGGGACACGTCCCTCTGAGAGACCGGGTTTGGACAACACTCGCTTCAGTGGGAGGAACCTTCCTGCATGGTTCTGGTTCTGGTTCTGCAACGCGCTCCAGGCCCCCGATCTACACATCTTCAGCTCGCTGTCCACCTCACGTACGCGCTGACAGCGAGCTGCGTGGAGCTCAGTGTCCAGCTCAGATGTTCTGATGGGAATCTGTTCTGGATTGGTGTAGCTACCTCCGCGATGTGCGTAACGATAAAAATATCAGCGCTTCTGCAGCCTTGAGGTTTCTCCGTCAAAGTAAACGATCAAATACGGGAAATATCCAGTCATCGTGACCCTGTCATGTGACTGTTTTACCTTCTTGTGAAGATCGTTGCAAACAGGAACGTTAAACCTGATTAGCACCAGAGCCACGCGCACTGCGCCGTTACCTCCATCTCTGTAAACGAGGCAACAACAAATAGATCGGATCCTTTTCTTACCTTTTCAACAACGTTTAATGTAAAGTTCAGTTCAGCACAAAGTTTAACTACAACAATCCATCGAGACAGAGCCTGGATTTGTATTCTGAACAGTTTAAACATGTTTTAAAAGGAGACGTGTGACGCGTCAAAAAGCGTCACCTGCAACATTAAAACCACCGACAGGGTGAAAATATCTAAGTACTGTCGACACAGACGGGCTACACGTTCTGGGTCAGTTTCATACACACTGTTTTATCTACTATCTTCTGCTGAAAGGTAACTTTAAGGTACACGAGCGACTGGGTTTGGCTGCTGTCACCTGTTGTGATCGGTTAAAGCAGCTCTCTGCTGTCTGAGGGTAGGCCCCGCCCACAACGCCGCGGCTCCCAGTGTTGTCTTTACTGTGGGAAACGGGTACTAATGGCTCTTTGATGGGAAAAGGTTGCAGACCCCTGGACTACAGCGTGATCAACAATGGCGGGAGGAGAGAGAGGTGTGTTTTCTAGCTGGAAATGTAGTCACTGTTCAGAGTTTGTATCAGCTAAAGATGAAAATATTAAGGTTGGTTGTACACTCTGTGCTGGCTCTGTGTGTTTTATTTTTTATGAATACTATTTGTTTTAAGTGAGGTCAAGAAAGACTGTTTTTATTTTATTTTTATAAAACCTGCATCATGTCAGGTTTTCAATTCAATACAATTCAGATTTCAGGATTCAGATTTATTGGCCAAGTAAAATTACATTTACAAGGAATTTGTCTTAGGTAGATGTTCGCTCTCTAAAACATACAACAACCATAATAAATGAGAATAAAAATACCTAAAAACACATAAGAACATGTATACCCACACACATGTTCATTTACGCACACACCTATATACATATATACATACCCACACACACATGCACGCACGCGCACACACACACACATATCCATAAGCATACTGATTAAGTATTAAAAACTATAGTAAAAGGAAGGTAAAATAATCTACAGATTGAGGAGAGAAATGGCTGAAGGAAAGAAACTGTTCTTGTGTCTGGTGGTTTTTGTGTACAGTGATCTATCGCGTCTGCCAGATGGCAGACCACCACAGCTCATGTGTAGCGACATGAATGGCCTCATTTGTGACCCAAAGGTCACACTTCCTCAGCAGGGTCAACCTGTCCTGGCTGTACTTCTGTCTACAGATTATCCATCACAGGAGACGCGAAGTCTGCTGGAAACCATCTTTAATCTGACAGCTGTTCCATCCGCAAGACGAAGGACACTTCAAGATTAAAAAGAATCATTTTTAATAAACTCTTTTCACTGTCTTATTACAAGGTTCATAAATAATCATCAAGGTTCATTATAAATGTTTTCAATTACTGAAATGAATTATTATTATTTGGTTAATAATAATAATTATTTATGATAATCAGTAATGTTTTACAGTGACAAGAAGATCATGTGTATTTATACACACCATGCAGGACACAGTAAATCAATTCAATTCAATTCAAAAATACTTTATTAATCCCAGAGGGAAACTGATTAATCAGGTTAAAGGTAACTGCACTCACATGTCTTTGTTCCACAACACCAGAGCTTTCTATCTTGGGAGGGCGTGTTTCGAGGTAAGTCCCACCATCTAACATGTCAAAATATAATTCGTTAGAATAAGATTGCCGGCCGTCTCTTAAAACCTAACGCCTCAGTTCAAGTTCAGTTCTTGAGCTCACCAAATTCCCTCCGTGGCAACGAGAGTCCAGAGGATCGAGTCGGCCGTTCGAAACCTCTACTAAAGCTTTTCTGTCACGCCGATAGAATTGCTTCAACAGAAACACCATCTGCAGCACAAGCTGACGCAAACTCCTTCAGAGTTCATTTTAAAACGCAAACCGTCCACCTGTGTGCCTGCGGCAACCCGAGGACCAGTGAGTCGGTACCACTGGTCTTCCCTACCGGACCGAGTACCCAGAGGCTGATCAACATCCTCCCTTGACCTCCGGATCCAAACAGAGGGCCGTCTGAACGGTGAGGTAGAACACAGATTGCGTCTGGATGCCTGTTTATTAAGAAATAATTTAGCTTATCTGAAAACCAAATTCTTTCACCCAGAACGCGTTTTTCTCTCTCTAAGATAAAACCTTCTGAGACCTACATTCACACATCCAAACACACACACTTCATTTTTAGTTTCATCCAGACAAAGGTTGCTTTAATACCAAAGCCTTTTATAAATTATCATCTATGAATTGTTAGTAATAAATTCTTAACTTTTTAAACCGGACTCTTCTTTGAAATAAAACACAGAGTGGTGCATTTGGTCACTGAACGAGCAAAAATCTCTTTAGATCTTCTGAATTAATAAATAAACTTTTGCTATTAATTTTAAATATCTTAAATATTAATCTTTTGATTAAATATAGACCAAGCCGGTTGGTGTATGAACTTCTATCGATTATATAAATATCCGTAGATATATATATTTAAGTTTCATTGCCAGTTCGTTTGATCTTTCTCAGAATTTAACAAAGTTGAATAGCAACAGCGTTAAATTCTAGTTATGTAGATTAACAACGCTACAAATTCAAGTTTATTTATAAAGCGCCAAATCACGGCAAGAGTCGTCTCAAGGACCTTCATACAGTAAACATTCCAATTCAGGTCAGTTCATTAAGCCAATCAGAAAAAAGTTTCCTACATAAGGAACCCAGCAAATTGCATCGAGTCACTGACTAGTGTAAGAGTCTTCACAGCAATCCTCATACTAAGCAAGCATGCAGCGACAGTGGAGAGGAAAACTCCCTTTTAACAGGAAGAAACCTCCAGAGAATCCTGGCTCAGTATAAGCAGCCATCCTCCACGACTCACTGGGGATGGAGAAGACAGAGCAGGTGCACACACACACACACACGCGCGTGCGCGCGCGCACACACATACACACACACGCGTGCGCGCGCGCACACACACACACATACACACCAAGTAGTGTGTCTATGGTTACATTGTGATTTCTCTGTAAATATTCTATTTAGTGAGAGATAAACTTTATTGTATTTATCCTAGTGAATCTATAATTAAACGGATAAACTAGTAGTAGCACATCAAAAGTCAAGGAAAGCAAAAAGTTATTATCAGGAGAGAGAGGAGTGTATTAGTGGTTAGCAGCAGTGTGCTAGTCGATGGCCCCCTCCATGAGGCCACCACAGCTCAGCAGAACATCGTTGTAGCTTCTTCTGGGGAGAAAAACACTTAGAGAGAAAATAAAGTTAACAGCTGAAATAGCAGGAAGTAATACAGTTAAAGAGCAGATTGTAGAAGAAAGCAGTAGAGTGTGGAAAGTGGTCAGTGTGTCCTCCAGCAGTCTAAGCCTATAGCAGCATAACTACAGAGTTAACTCCAACGCCTCCAATGACTGCGTCGGTGATGACAGCACCATCACGAGCCCTATTTTTCATGTTTAGCAACATGAAACTCTCAGAGTGACTGATTATCAGAAATAATCATTAAAATGTTTTTTCAGTGTTCCACACCTTTAATTACATTTGCCTAAAAGCCTTTTTTGAGTTTCTGTAAAAAGAAAAAAAGGTTTAACTGTTGACATCTGGCCAGGGTTAGCGCTAGGGCTGTAACGGTACGCTAAACTCACATTCGGTCCAGTGTTTTGAAGGGCTCGGTTCGATTACTTTTCGGTATATTATAATTAGATTTATTTATTTATTTAATATCTGAAGCGGCTCCTATAGTGATCAGAACCAGGTGTCATCACAGTCTGCTGATCTAGAATGATGTATTTAATTATTTCACAGGGTATTTGCACCACAGACATGTATACGTAGATGCCCCATGGACTGGCCCTGTCTATTGGAGATGCCGTGGTGGCCAACCGCCATTTTACATAGATTAGCCCCCAGTGCATTCGTTTCTACTGAGGAAGGTGCTTACCCAACTAAAAAACACGCTTTATCAGCTTTTTCACAAAATCAAACACAAAGTACGGCATGATAATTCAAATATATATAAATATTAAATATAAAATCCTATCAGGTAGGCTAGAACAGTCACTAGTAATCACACAAGATCTGTTTCAATAGTACGCTGGTTGTTGTAACCGTAGGCTGCACAGATAGTTGCTCATTCTGCATTGACTTTGGAGAGTAAGGAGACCCATCCAACATGGCGGCGACGCTGTTTCACTCTCCAGCACCCAATGGGGCCTCAACGTATTCATGTCTATGATATGTGCAGTTCACTCATACAGACGAGTGTTGTGTTTGACGTGTTTTTATTTCTTAACAACTAACCTCACACCGCCAGAGTTTCTTCTTTAAAACTCGTATTAAACACCGAGCGTCCACCGCGTCATATTTATCGTTGTAAGATGAAAACTTTACATCAGTTATCAAAGTTCAGCAGACATGTTTGTTTACATGTTTGCCGCTGTGGGCCTGCTCAGTGTGAGAGAAGGGAGGGAGAGGCGACACGATGCTCAGAGTCTCTGCAGACTCCACAGCAGCAGCGACAGTCAACCGGTTTGATCCGCTCTGAAAGACGTTGATCAGAATCACATTTCCCATGCAGTGATGTCAGGATCACATTTTAAAAATGGAGACCGGCCGCATGCAGCCATCATGCATCACTCAGTACAGCGTCCGTGCGGAAACTCGCCAAGGAATTTTTATCTGCTGCACTTAAATAACGCGAATGTGTGAAAAATTAATTATTTAACGGAAAAAAAGAACCGAAACAGTACGCAAGTGGACCGAACTGAAACGATTCAAACAACTCCTGTGAACCGTTACACCCCTACAGGGTTCCCACTCTTTTCTTGAAATTATTTTCCAGGACTTTTCCAGGACAATTTCAAGACTTTTTCAGTGTACAAGTCAAGTTATCATAACTACGGTTTGCCGATATCCCGATATATTTAGAAACAGATATGATATTGTACCTACCCACACCGTTATTTTGACAATATAGTTGTGGAAAGATTTTTGTCTTTCACAATCCCACCTACTTTCTTCTACTTACAATGCAACACAACTAAAACAGAAGTTATTCTCTACTTTAGTTCATACCAGAGATGTGACATTGTGGCATCATCAAGTCATCTCCATGTCATGTTTTTGTTCTGCTCAGCAACTGAACCAGGTTTATTCACTGTGCTGACTGAAATCGTCGTCGTCTTCCTCCACTTATCCAGGTCTGGGTCGCAGAGGCAGCATCCCAACTAGGGAGCTCCAGACCGTCCTCTCCCCGGCCACCTCCACCAGGATCCCAAGGCGTTCCCGGACCAGATTGGAGATGCAACCTCTCCAACGTGTCCTGGGTCGACCCGGGGGCCTCCTGCCGGCAGGACATGCCCGAAACACCTCCCCAGGGAGGCGTCCAGGAGGCATCCTGACCAGATGCCCAAACCAACTCAACTGACTCCTTTCGATCCGGAGGAGCAGCGGTTCTACTCAGAGTCCCTCCCAAATGTCCAAGCTCCTCACCCTATCTCTAAGGCTGAGCCCGGCCACCCTACAGAGGAAACTCATTTTGGCCACTTCATTACCCAAAGCTCATGACCATAGGTGAGGATTGGGACGTAGATCGACCG
This sequence comes from Nothobranchius furzeri, assembly GCF_043380555.1. NCBI lineage: Eukaryota > Metazoa > Chordata > Actinopteri > Cyprinodontiformes > Nothobranchiidae > Nothobranchius > Nothobranchius furzeri. The sequence continues at coordinate 1,689,617 of NC_091756.1, forward strand.
GTAAATCGAGAGCCTGGCTTTCTGGCTCAGCTCCCTCTTCACCACGACAGATCGGCTCAACGTCCGCAGCACTGCAGTCGCCGAACCAATCCGCCTGTCGATCTCCCGATCCCTCCTACCCTCACTTGTGAACAAGACCCTGAGATACTTAAACTCCTCCACTTGAGGTAGGACCTCTCTCCCGACCCGGAGTTGGCAAGCCACCCTTTTCCGGTTGAGAACCATGGTCTCAGATTTGGAGGTGCTGATCCTCATCCCAGCCGCTTCACACTCGGCCGCGAACCTACCCAGCAAGAGCTGAAGGTCAGAGCTGGATGAAGCTAGGAGGACCACATCATCCGCAAAAAGCAAAGACAAGATTCTCCTGCCATCAAACTCGACACACTCCACACCACGGATGCGCCTAGAAATTCTGTCCATAAAAGTGATGAACAGAACCGGTGACAAAGGGCAGCCCTGGCGGAGTCCAACCCTCACTGGGAACAGGTCCGACTTACTAACAGCTATGCGGACCTAACTCACGCTGCTCCTTAACAGAAAGACACCCACCCCATACTCCTGGAGCGTCCCCCACAGAGTGCCCCTGGGGACACGGTCATAAGCCTTCTCCAAATCCACAAAACATGTGGATTGGTTGGGCAAACTCACATGCCCCCTCCATCACCCTTGCAAGGGTATAGAGCTGGTCTGCAGTTCCACGGCCAGGACGAAAACCACATTGCTCCTCCTCAATCTGAGATTCAACTATCGATCGAACCCTCCTCTCCAGTATTTTTCCAGGGAGGCTGAGGAGTGTGATCCCCCTATAGTTGGAACACACCCTCTGGTCACCCTTCTAAAAGATGGGGACCACCACCTCAGTCTGCCACTCCACAGGATCTGCCCCTGATGACCACGCAATGTTGCAGAGACGTGTCAACCACGACAGCCCTACAACATCCATAGCCTTGAGATACCCAGGACGAATCTCATCCACCCCCTGGGGCTCTGCCTCTGTGTAGTTGTTTGACTACCTCAGCAACTTCTGCCCCCGAGATTGGACAGTCCACCCCCAGGTCTCCTGGCTCTGGTTCCTCCTCGGAATGCGCATAGGTGGGATTGAGGAGCTCCTCAAAGTATTCCTTCCACCGTCCGACTATAGCCCCAGTTGACGTCGGCAGCTCCCCATCCCCACTGTAAACAGTGTGAGCGAGTTGCTGCCTTCCTCTCCTGAGGCGCCGGACAGTTTGCCAGAACCTCTTTGAAGCTGATCTATAGTTTTTCTCCATGGCCTCACCAAACTCCTCCCCGGCCCGAGATTTTGCCTCGGCAACTGCCACTGCTGCACCCCGCTTGGATATCCGGTACCTGTCTGCTGCCTCCGGAGACCCACAGACCAGCCACACCTTGTAGGCCTCCTTCTTCAGCCTGACAGCTCCCCGAACCTCTGGTGTCCACCAGCGGGTACAGGGGTTGCCACCACGGCTGGCACCGGCCACCTTGCGACCACAGCTAGCAACAGCCGCCTCAACAATCGCAGAGTGGAACAAGGCCCGCTCGGAGTCAATGTCCCCCACTGCTCTCGGGACGCGGTCAAAGCTCTGCCGGAGGTGGGAGTTGAAGACCGTCTTGACAGGTTCTTCTGCCAGACGTTCCCAGCAGACCCTCACTATGCGTTTGGGTCTGTCAGGTCTACGCAGCATCTTCCCCTGCCATCTGATTCAACTAACCACCAGGTGGTGATCAGTTGACAGCTCTGCTCCTCTCTTCACTCGGGTGTCCAAAACATACGGCCGTAGGTCAGATGATACGACTACAAAGTCTATCATCGACCTGCGACCTAGGCTACCCTGGTACCAAGTGTACTGATGGGCATCCTTATGTTCAAACATGGTGTTCGTTATGGCCAAACTGCAGCTTGCACAGAAGTCCAATAATGAAACACCACTCGAGTTCAGATCAGGCGGGCCGTTCCTCCCAATCACACACCTCCAGGTCATGCTGTCATTGCCCACGTGAGCATTGAAGTCCCCCAGCAGGACAATGGAGTCCCCTGATGGAGCACTATCTAGCACTCATCCCAGGGACTCCAAAAAGGGTGGGTACTCTGAACTCATATTTAGCCCATAAGCGCAAACTACAGTCAGGACCCGTTCCCCGACCCGAAGGCACAGGGAAGCTACCCTCTCGTCCATCGGGGTAAACCCCAACACACAGGCAGAGAGTCTTGGGGCTAGCAAAAAGCCAGTTTTGAAAAGTTTTGAATTTGCACCGTCTTCCTGACATCACTCACTCCTGCCTATAAAGGACACAAAGACATATTTAGAAAGATTGTTCCTGTTTATATTGACTGTTTATTCAATAAATTAGGCCTGCTTTTCAGACCTTAGCTCTTTTATATCTTTCATATTCTATGTATTATACTTAATGTACACACCACATTACACTTTACTGCTTATTTCACATAGTTGGATGTTAAACTGCATTTAGTTGTTCCAGTATTGGTCATTTTAGGTTAGTCCAGTCATCCAGAAACAAAATTCAGGATAGATGACTAGGCTAATATCTCCCGCTAACACCACAGACATATTGGACCTGAAAAATATTTTTTTCTACCTCAGAGATAAGTACTTCTAGTTGTTTGCTACCTTTTTAGTCTGGACTGTACGTAGCATTACTATGATAAATATATAGTTACCACTTAAAATCATTCTAGTTATTAATTTAGCCGTGTCGAATTCAATTTAATTACGTTAACAACTTTGTTCAAATGACCATGCCAGTCTACAGTTCTCACTGCCTCCTGGCTGCGGTTTGTGTAGCTAGCTAAAAACAGTATGAACAGCTGAGGCTCTGTCCTCTGAGCAAAACAAAAGCTCTCCGCTGCTCCTTTGTCACTCAACAGAGAGAAGGAGAAAAACTTCTCGCTCTATAAACTGCGATAAAGCAATACTTCGTGAACCGAGTCGCTACTTTTGGCCCTTCTTTGGAGAAATAAATCTAGGGGTGAAAAATCTGTAAATCTAGCCAAAAAGACAGTTGGAAAAACAGAAGTGGAACTGGAACTGAAGGGGAATATGCAATCTGATTGGTTGGAAGCGTCATGTGGGGCACTGTGCCAGCTAGATGCAGAAATGAAAGGAGAAGCGCTACAGCCCAGTATTGCCCAAAATGTTTAATCCGTTTGTTTATCCACAAGGAGGGAAAATTATTTTCCAGGACAACTCAAAAATTTCCAGGACATTTTGCAATTCCCCCCATTTTCCATGTGTTTTCCATGACTGGAAAATTGGACTATCATTTTCCAGGTTTTCCAGGACACGTGGGAACCCTGCCCTAGTTAGCGCTGAAGGAGGCCATCACTGGATCTATCGCATATCTTTTCTAATTTCATCAGTAAGAATAATAATACGACATGGATAAATTATATTATTGTTATGTAGAATAGGAATTACAGAGAAGTGTTGATTAAATATTAAAATGAGATGTTTGTTCTCTCGGTGCGGGGGCTCGTTCCAACGCCCACACAGTAAAAAAAATGCAATCATAATTGGGAGTGAATGAGTTAAATAAATAAATAAATCTAATAATAATATACCGAAAATGAACCGAGCCCTTCAAAATTCTGGACCAAACCAAATACGAGTTTGGCGTACCGTCACAGCCCTACTAACCATTACATGCCCGTAACAGCAGAGGGCACCTGGCTGTATCTTCTTGTAGCAGTGTGTGTCCTGTCAGTGTCCCGATAGATCATGCGCTCTGGCTACTTGGCCAAGGGGATGTCCCTTTGGCTGACTGGTTAGAGCGTATGACTCTCACCCGGGAGTCTGGGGATCGAATCCCGCCCGGGCCCTCGTTTATCCAACTTGCCACATTCTCAACAGTGAGGATGGCGTTGTGGGAGGATTCGGCAGGTGTAGCGATTAGGGTTGTCACGGTAGCCGGTGTAGCGGTAAACGCCGGTAAAAAAGTTGACAATAATAATAACCGTCTTGTTTTTTTGAAAAACATATGATCTCTGTGGATTACCGTGGCTGCAGTGACCCTTACCCTTACTCATTCTCTGTGCAGAATTAAGCAGAGGATGAGTCTGGCAGGCCAGGCTAGGTCAATACGGTAACATTGCTGGGAAAAATATTGTGATATATTGTTATATCGATATTTTCTTACATTCCTGCATCATATACGTATGGAATAAATGAGTAACCCACACCTTTAAAGGATTAACTGTCTCTCTAGGCTGATGATATCTTTGCACAAAGCTGCAGATTTCTCTCTCATAGTCTGAAAGGAAGTTATGTGGGAGAGAGAAAGAGGACCATGATAAACGTCAGGGTTTACCCCAGTGCTTTGTAAGCCTGACGGGCCACCAGGCCTTACTCGAGCGAGTAAGAAAGGAAACTCCTCAGGAAAATCATCTGTAGCTTTGATGAGCTAAAGCTAAAGCCGCACGCTAGTCACTCTAGGAGCGCTGCATTGCTCCAGTTTGCCATCTCAGCGACTCTGACCACAAAAGCAAAACTTAGCTTGTGTTTACCTTCATTAATTCCCTTCTGGAGTTCGGCAGTAGCTCCCCACGTGATCCTGACACGTGACCTCTCCTGATAATAACACTTTACTCTCTTTGACATTGAACGTGCTACTACTAGTTTACCCGTTTAACAATAGATCCACTAGGATAAATACAATAAAGTTTATCTCTCACCAAATAGAATATTTACTAAGAAATCACAATATCACCATAGACACATTACATGGTGTGTGTGTGTGTGTGTGTGTGTTTGTGTGTGTGTGTGTGTGTGTGTGTTTGTGTGTTTGTGTGTGTGTGTGTGTGTGTGATCTTTAGGACATACATGGCAGCTGTGTTTCCCGACTACTTTTATTTTCTGCTTTACCGTTCTCTTCACTTAAGACGAGCAGCTAGATGTCGTCAGCAGGAATTCTTGGTTTGAAGTGTTAATCAGCAACATAAGCCCACTTGTTGTGCTGGAGCAGGGAAACAACTAAAATATGATGGATTTGGAATATGGAGGACCAGGGTGAGAGCTGGTGTGGTGGGCTGGCCTCGGTCCAAACGCCCTGGCTGATCTTGTCCCAGTCCAGCCCAGTCACAGGTCTGTGTACATGAAGATGTCAGCAGTCCTCTGAAAATCTTGAGCTCAAGTTCAGAACTGTTTTGTACTTTTATGAGTTCAGGCATACAGGTTTAATGTACTGTTGACCCATGGGGTTTATATAGAACATATAGAAATGGCTTCATAGCTTCAGAGTTGGGTCTTCACCTAAAACTTCGTTTTCCCCTCTACACTTGAGACGAGGCTCCGGATAAAACATGTATTGTATAAATTAATCTTGTATTAAATGGCTGACTAGTACTTTCTGCTTCTCTATCACACGTTGTGTGAGTTTTAAAATACCTACAGCTCTCACAAACCTTCTAAACTTTGAGTCAAAGCCCGTGAGCGTTCTGTTTTAAACCAACTCAAACCGACCCAGAGTCATGGCCGCCGACACCTCAGTCGGGCTCTTCTTTGCGGTTCCGATGAGACAGAAAGGTGTGAAAACGTGTTTTGTCCCAGCTCTGCCTCACCTTTCCCAGCTCCAGTGACCAGCGCGTGTTTTCCACACAAGGAGATTTCCATGGTCGGGCTTCGGTTCGGTCTCGAGCTCCTGCAGAACCAGCGATCAGTCACGTGACGGACATGTGTCGGGTATACAAGGGCGTAGGAACCGGGGGGACGGGTTCCCTCCAATATTGGACAAACGCGCATTTGCCCCCCCCCCCCCCCCCCCCCCCCACCCCAATAACATGGAGAAGAAAAAAAATGATTTTGAAATATTTGACTCGTGAGCTTTATTTTGAAAGACACCACGGACTTCTCTCCGACACAGCCCCTCCCCTCAGGGAGTCAGGCTGGCTGAGTGAAGCAGGAGTAAACACAGGTGTCAAGAGACAGACGGCAGCAGTTCAGCGAGTTCTTGTCATGGGCAAAAGAAAGAAAGGAAATGTGAGTTGGTAATAAAGTCCAAGAGGATAATTGTATTTCTGGTCAAACGTTAGACTGGCTGACAGTGTTGGGAGTAATGCGGTACAAAAGTAATTAATTACTGTAAAGCATTGCTTTTTGCTGTAATGTGGTAATGTAAGGCATTACAGGGAAAGAAAATGGTAATATTTACTCGGTACAATTGTCAGTACCGCGGTAATAACAATGCATTTTTTAACCAAGAATCAAGATGTGTTCCTTAAAAATTCAAATTGCGGGAAACCCGAAGAAAGATGCAGTGTCTGCATATATTACGTCATTTATGGACTCAGCTTTGCGGGCAGAGAGGACGCCGCGGTAACGGCTCAGCTGCGTCCTCCACGCGGCCGCTGTAACATTCACAAAATCGCTCCACTAAAACAAAATAATTCACCTGCGATCGTTCATATCAGCGCATATTCTCTGGTATTTTGTGCTTTTCTGACGTGCTTTGCCTCCGCTGAGTTAATCTGGGCCCCGGTGATTTCAACTCATTGCTGCTGGAGCGCCGCGCATGTGAAGATCCCTTTGGCTGATCGTTAGAAAGTAGGAAATCTAGGAAACAGTTTTTCTGGAAGACGGAGAAAACATGCAGCATGCAGGAAGGTTAGAGAGAGAAAGGGCAGAAATTATTCAAATAAAATCAAGAAAACAAAACAAAGTGCTTGAAAAGAAGAAAAGTAGGTAGATTTATCCCCAATACACATGTTTACCAGTGAAAAGCAATAATATATAAGCATTTAATATTTATACATGTGATAGAATCAGATCACCCCAGAAGTCAGTCCCACATCCAGGGCCGTATCAAGATATTTGGGGACCGAGGCAAATATAGGCTTGGAGCCCCACCACCTCACTCCCTGCTCAGTTAATCTAAGATGGCAGCGTGTTGAGAGTACAGATCGTTGTTGCTTTTATTTAATAAACAATCAGGTTAAAGCACTGTTATGATATCTGACTGTTTTTAACAGCAATCCTAGCTCAGACACCACGTCACCTTCCACATATATGTCATGAGCTCACTGAGCGTCACATGACCAGATTCATACTGAAGTTGTTTTGGTGAAAGTAACTTAAAGTAATGCAAAGGTAGTGTAATGCCTTACATTTTAAAATCAGTAATATTGTAATGTAATGAATTACTTTAATATGAGGGTAACAAGTAATAAATAATGCATTACAGTTTTGAAGTAACTTGCTCAACACTGCTGGCTGACTAGCGTAAACATCTTGCTAGGCAGCGTTAAACATTAAACAACACTACTAGTCAACAAAAAATGGCGAATTGTACAGTAACAGACAAAAACCATTTGACACGAAATAAATAAAAAAGTTGAATCTCCACTTAAAAATGGAGTTTGTAAGTGTGATTGTTGCTTGTTTGTGACATTCTCATCACATTTAATCTTTAAACCTTATTCATGTCACTTTTTTCATATAAGAGACCAGAGCAAGTTCAGCAGGAAAATGATGAAGAAGGTGAGACAAATGTGTCCGTGTTAAGAAGTCTCTTACATACAAAAACACAATATAAACACACTATCTTGGACCGATACATGACAGGATACCACAGAACAGCGCTACGCCCTCTGCTGTCCTGGTGGGGAATTGCTTTGCAACACTCTCCAGGAGACGGAGAAGTATGAGGGCCAAAAGTCTCCTTGCGTGCGTCTCTCCTTGTTGGAGCTGACGGAGAAGCATGAATCAGGCTTTACTCCGATCAGGGACCGGGAGACGAGGGCTTTGAGTGCTTCCCTGCTGTTGTTCGCTTCATCCTCTCTTGGTACAGCCCCCAAACTGCAGGCCTCAGCAGAAATTGTGGGAGTCAAAATGGGGGGTGGGGTGGTGGTGCGGGATCACTAAACTTTAAGTTAACTAAAAGTTTACTTAAAGCTCATTACAAATAAACCAAAAGTTTCCTTAAATTTCATTAGTAGTAAATGAAAAGTATACTTAAACTAAACATAACTTCAAATAAATTCAAAGCTTTATTTATAAAATGCCTTCTGCAACCCTGTCAGGGAGCCCAAGGCGCCGAACACCATACATAAGAAACGTAAATCACAATGAATAAATGTATAATAAAAGCAATTAAAATAGTGCAAAGAGGGTAAAACATTGAAGTAGAAACAAATGGATGAAACAAGGGATAAAGTGACCAATAAAAACAGGAAATAAAATCAACATAAAAGAGGGCCGACCTCAAACATGTTCAGGGAACGCCAAGCGGAAGAAGTGGGTTTTCAGGCGACTCTTAAAAACCTGCGGAGATGGGGGCAGCCTAACTGAGGGTGGCAAATGGTTCCAGAGTGACGGTGCTAGTACTGGGAAAGCCCGGTCCCCACGAGTCCGACACCTCGAACGAGGGACAGCGAGCAGGCCCTGGTCAGAGGAGCGCAGAGTGCGTGATGAGGAATGTCTGTTCAGGAGCGTGGCCCAATCGAGATTCGATCCCAAGACTCCCGGGTGAAAGTCACGTGTGCTAACCAGTCACCCAAACGGAGATCTCCTTTGTCCAACTAGCCAGGGCGCATCATCAATCAGGTCACAGGGACAGGACACACACCGTCACAGACGCATGACATTCTGTCTCGATCTGTCCCCCACGCTTCAGGCCGTGTGTGTGTGTGTGTGTGTGTGCGTGCGTGCGTGCGGGGGGGGGGTCTTGTTCTGTGTGAAAGCGACTGAGCAGCATGGAGGCATCAGAGGATTTGTCTGTAGTCAGTGTTTAAAATGGATTAAAGACAGGACAGGATGTGTAATCAATCACATATAATATTATAATACCATGAACATGTACAGATACTTCATCATACTTCCTCACCAGCCTGCAACTCTTTTCTTTCTACAAAATCTACCAGACTGATGCTTTTAAATAGAAAATGTCCAACATTTACTACTGGGGGGGGGGGGGGGGGGGGGGGGGGGGCATTTGAATGTCTCAACAGAAATGAAGACTCATCAGAGCAGGCAACATTTTCCCAGCTATTGGGCCATTCCCATCTGTACCGGGTCGGCCCGGGCCGGGTAGCCCCAGTCGGCCCCAGCCTGGCCCGGTTGATTCCACACATCCTTTCCTTAAGCCCATGTGGGCTGATTCTACCCACCAATCAGAGGCTTGCTCTAATGGAAGGTGTGAATGGGCTGATTCTACCCACCAATCAGAGGCTTGCTCTAATGGAAGGTGTGAATTTGCTGTCAGCAGTGGGTGTGTTGGCCCTGGTCGGCCTGAAGCAGACCCCCTCGAGAAGAGGGCTGAGAATGAGCCTTGGTTGGCCCGGAAAAATACCAGGCCACCCAGATATGTAAACAACCTACGCTACCCGGCCCGGGCCGACCCGGTACAGATGGGAATGGCCTATAAGTTAGCTAGTAGCTACACTGGTTCATTTGTTCCAACCGTAACAGCTCCACCCTCAGCTCCACCTCTTTTCCCATTTTTGGACCGTCTGGGTGTGACATGGTCCAGATGGTAGTGGTGGGAACCTCCCATTCGGTTTCAAACCTGCCCCCTGCACACCAGTGGACGGGGTACGCCCATCCTTTTTACATGTCGATGGTTACACCACATTTAGTCTCGCTCCAGTGACCAATAGAGACGGCTCCGGTCACTTTGCTGTAAACATGATTTAACCAGGGGTCCATTTCCTAAATTGAGCATCCTTCTGTTTTTTTAAACGGGCTAAATTCCCTTGAAACCATCTGGCTGTGGTTCCTTTTAACCCAGGACAACTTTACTGAGTGTTCAGCAAGCCTGCTGAATGGACCCCTGAACAAGTCCATCAACAATTAAATCAGGAGTGCAGGAGCACGGAAACAACTAAAACACGCAGCATGCAGTACACCGTCCCTCTAGAACCAGGCTTCCCCACACCTGATCTAAATGGTGGTGCGGTTCAGCAACCAGGATGCTGGGTGCACCTGGCCGTGCTTTTGGACTGATCCTGGACCGCTTCAGATGCAGAGTTGTTTACAGCGAAGTGTCAGGGTGAAGCTGCAGAGGTCTACCGAAGCTCCGTTCAGGCCTTGATGCTTGGACACCACTCCGTGTCTGGATACAGAAGGCAGTGGACGGTCTTAAACCTGGAAGGAGGGAAGAAGATGAGGAGACATGGAGAAAACAACCAGCAGAGACCACGTCACTGGAGCCTGTATGGAAAGCAGGTGTACGACCTGGCTCCGTCACAACAAGCTATGGTGGTCAGCAGTTATACGCCCCATGTTACATCACAGCCTTCTATCTATGTAGTGTAACAAACCCAACGTCCAGCCCAGCAGTGTGATCAGAAGTAGGACGGGGCTACCTTGTAGGGTCCTCGGCCAGTGAAATGTTCCCCACAACACTGAGCACATTTCTTCTGTTCTCTAAGCCGCCATAGCTGAGCGTCACCTACAGCAACGACAACATACGGTGACCGGAAGGAACATTTAACAACTCCTCATTTCAGGAGCATGGAAGCATGGTAGCCAAAGGCTCACCTGACCAAGGACAGAGTCAGGAGGCAGCTTCCGAAGGTTCTCCAGGTGGGAGTGGAACAGGTGTGTGCGTGTCAGCTTCACCTCCAGAAGAGCCTCGATGATGTACCCTATGGTGCAGTCATCTGGGAGGCGAATCTTCTCCGCTGTACTGATGAAATTCCCCAAACTGAAACCACAGAACAGTTTAGAGTTTTAACAAAAACCTTTATTCCACCACAGCCTTTCCAGGGTCTAGTTGACCTTCTGCAGATACAGGACAACATGCACCATCGCAGCAGGAGCTGGCTTTTCCTGGGCTCAGAAATGGGCCTGAAACACCTGAAGGGGAACAAACTAGGAGTTCTCTTGGTCCGATGCTTGAACTACCAGAGCTGGGTCAGAGAACCTGGATACCTGAGCTCCTCAACGCTCCTCCAAGGCTAACTTCAGCTATTCCTCACAACTGCTAGAGATGACCAGGGCCTGTTTCTTCTGCCATGAACAAAACCGATCAACAGAACTGTTGGCCCCGCCAGACCACAACTTCACCATCATGACTGCAGACAAAGCCCCAGTCATTTGGTACACCAGCATATTTTAGCTGCTCTGCTTGAGACCATGAAGGGTTAAACAAGTTCAGGAAAATGTGCGTCCCTGACAGATCCCTCAGAGAGACTCTACATTTGCCTCTTCCACGTCCACGTCACAGAGGAAGTACTGATGTTGTCCAGTTGTTCCGGTAGAAACGACTGACTGTTAAATACGTTAAATACAAAATGAAGAGGAACAAAAGAAGAGACAGCCGGGGAGGGGCTCATGACATCACTTATATCTATATTTCGTGCCAATTTTGGAGACCGCCCATGTGCTCGATCACATCTGCATTCCTCAGGTAGTGTGTGTGTTCCAGCTTCCAGGTCATTTGAACTTTGCTTCTGGATAGACATTTTCGCCAATCTAGGATGGATTTGAACCCATGACCTCCCAGTCTCAGGGCGGACACTCATCCCACTAGGCCACTGAGCTGGTCATTAGAACATCAAAGCCATTTATTAGAGCAGAGAAGACGTCACCCAGAGCTAAGGCCTACTCCAGGACCTTTTCAACTGGAAAGCTGGGGTGTTTTCTATGATCTGATTGTAAAGATCTACCCCACAGCTGTCCTCTGCTACATTAAGACCTGCATTGAAAACATTATGATCACTAGGACCATCAGAGTTTTCACAAACAGGAAACCCTGGATGACAAAAGATGTCCAAGTTCTCCTGAAAGAGGGCAGTGTAGTTTTCAGATGAGGAGACAGAGTGAGTTACAGCCCAGCCAGACTCACCCAAAAAAAGGGCATCAAGGGGGCCAAAGCAGCAGACAACACTATACCAATAATGATGCAAGATTATTTAGGATTTTTTATCCAGTGTACTTCAAATACAGTTGTACAAATGCAATGACAATAAATCTCATAGGTGCATCATAAAGTTCTGAATTCTAATCCCACTACGAGTAAAACGTGTATTTTAGCTTTTGTAGAAACAAAATGCATCAAAAGCATCCAGTCCATCTACCATGGACGCAGGTTGAAAACAAAAACAAAAGGAGTTTACAGAATCGGAGTCGGTCAGCCTACCTGGCCCACGGGCTCATCTTCAAAGCCAGGCCTCGGCTAATACAGAACCCTGCTCCACCTGTGGCAAACCAGAATTTGACAGACACCTGAAACGAGATGAGAGCCGCAACAGCCAGCTGTTAAAATCTGAATAAAATGTTCATGCAGCAACTGTATATTATCACGGTATATATATATTCAGGTGGAAACACCTGAATATATATATACCGTAAATCCTCTAATACAGGCCTGTATTCAATTAACGGCCGGGTATCATATTCTGGCCGGTGTCGGAGTCGGCGGAGGTGAATAATGGCCGTTTTTTTATTGTGGCCGGGTGGAATGTGGTAACAAGCAAGTACGGGGAGCGGTTGTGTCATCGTCTCACTTTTGATTTGCCAGTGATAGACCTCGAGGGTGACTTTAACCGTGCGGAGACGAAGAGGAGGCGAAAATTTGATATCAAGTTCAAAGAGAACGTGCTGATTATGCTGCAGAACACTCTGGGGAGCAGTAGCAGGGGTTGTATGAACTAGTCGACTTCACCGCTCTATAGTGACTTGTTATGCCTGTCATCGACTAGTCGCTGTCACGTGATAATGACCGGCAAGATGCAGTCCACGGAAAAGACAGCAGCCTGCTGTCAGCAGGTGACAGGGGGGGGTTAACGCGCTGTGCCAGAGCGTCGGTACTGACACGCGATCGTTCATGTCGGTTCATTTCCTTTAATGTTTTCTGTCTTTTATTTGTGCCTGATGCGTTTCGCTGCTGTGGAGCGGGGCGCATCACCTTGTCATCCGATGCACCGATCACTGATGCGGCCGCCAAGCAGCGAGCGCTCCGCTGTTTTTGCTGTCGGTAGATCTTTTAGAACTGCAGTTCAAAGGTAACTCATGAGGTGAATATATATGAACCCAGGTAGCAGTTTCTCTTTAGGATTGAGAGGAGATGCAGGAAGATAATAAACAGACAGGACAGAAAAATAGTCAAATAAAAACAAGTTAGTTTTTGTACCTGCTGGTTGCAACAAACAGACACCATTGAAGGTAATCAGAAGTGAGGAACAGAAAATGAAAACATTATTTTAATGTTTAGAGCAGCAGGAACTCTGAGAGGCTGCAGGCGCATCAGTGAGTTTGCTGCTGCTGCGCAGGGGGAGGGGGGAGAGGGCTGAAGCAGGGGGAGGGGGGAGAGGGCTGAAGCAGAAACTACCGTTGTTAAAAGAAATGTGTTTAACTTTGAAAATGTGGGCGCAATTTTAATTGTCAAAAACTCCAGCGAACCATTAGTTCATTTTGCTCAAATAGAAATAGAGGCCTGCCTCCAATTCTGGTCCCCCTTTCAATAAAGGTCTGGAGCTTGATGAGCTTGAGTCAAATACAGGCCTGGGCCTGTATTAAGAGGATTTACGGTATTCCTTTAAGGAGATGAAACTGTGATAGTTTACCAAATAAGGAGTAGTAAACACCTAGTTTCCAGGAAGTAGTGCAGACAGACAACAAGGACTAGACTGGACTAGAAAAGACTAAAACTACTTTCTAAAATTTTAATTCACTTTGTTTTCTGATTATTTTCAAGCTGCCATGATCTAAAATCTGATACTTTTTAATAATGTCAGGCTCTAGACTTCTTTTACCCGTTTATCTGCGGGCATCAGAGGATGATCGACCTGTACCGCCCTCAGATAAACGCAAACGGAGATGGCTATAGTAATAAAGCTGAAACCTTTGCACAACAAGGTAAAGAACAACCCTTTTTTCTGTTTTAAAAGAACCAAGCATGGCATTCAGAAAAAGTGTTTAAAGAGCAACTTGCCCCCCCTACCAGAGTCATACTCCACTCACACTTCCTGTTTTAAAAATGCACCGAAAGGAAATGTCACCTGGTGGACCAAGAGAGCGGCTCTGAGGTAGTGACTGACAGCAACAACAGCCTCACTTCTGTCAGTGCACCCCAGGGCAGCAGTAGGGCAGTAGAGGACGATGAAGGACACGGGCAGTAGAGGACGATGAAGGACACGGGCAGTAGAGGACGATGAAGGACACGGGCAGTAGAGGACGATGAAGGACACGGGCAGTAGAGGACAATGAAGGACACGGGCAGTAGAGGACGATGAAGGACACGGGCAGTAGAGGACGATGAAGGATTGAAGGACACGGGCAGGAGAGGACGATGAAGGATTGAAGGACACGGGCAGGAGAGGACGATGAAGGACACGGGCAGTAGAGGACAATGAAGGACACGGGCAGTAGAGGACGATGAAGGACACGGGCAGTAGAGGACAATGAAGGACACGGGCAGTAGAGGACAATGAAGGACACGGGCAGTAGAGGACAATGAAGGACACGGGCAGGAGAGGACGATGAAGGACACGGGCAGTAGAGGACAATGAAGGACACGGGCAGTAGAGGACGATGAAGGACACGGGCAGTAGAGGACAATGAAGGACACGGGCAGTAGAGGACGATGAAGGACACGGGCAGTAGAGGACGATGAAGGACACGGGCAGGAGAGGACATTGAAGGACACGGGCAGTAGAGGACAATGAAGGACACGGGCAGTAGAGGACAATGAAGGACACGGGCAGTAGAGGACGATGAAGGACACGGGCAGTAGAGGACAATGAAGGACACGGGCAGGAGAGGACATCGAAGGACACGGGCAGTAGAGGACAATGAAGGACACGGGCAGGAGAGGACGATGAAGGACACGGGCAGTAGAGGACAATGAAGGACACGGGCAGGAGAGGACATTGAAGGACACGGGCAGTAGAGGACAATGAAGGACACGGGCAGTAGAGGACAATGAAGGACACGGGCAGTAGAGGACAATGAAGGACACGGGCAGTAGAGGACAATGAAGGACACGGGCAGTAGAGGACAATGAAGGACACGGGCAGTAGAGGACGATGAAGGACACGGGCAGTAGAGGACGATGAAGGACACGGGCAGGAGAGGACGATCAAGGACACGGGCAGTAGAGGACGATGAAGGACACGGGCAGTAGAGGACGATGAAGGACACGGGCAGGAGAGGACGATCAAGGACACGGGCAGTGGAGGACGATGAAGGACACGGGCAGTAGAGGACGATGAAGGATTGAAGGACACGGGCAGGAGAGGACGATGAAGGACACGGGCAGGAGAGGACGATGAAGGACACGGGCAGTAGAGGACAATGAAGGACACAGGCAGGAGAGGACGATGAAGGACACGGGCAGGAGAGGACGATGAAGGACACGGGCAGGAGAGGACGATGAAGGACACGGGCAGTAGAGGACAATGAAGGACACGGGCAGTAGAGGACAATGAAGGACACGGGCAGGAGAGGACAATGAAGGACACGGGCAGTAGAGGATAATGAAGGACACGGGCAGTAGAGGACAATGAAGGACACGGGCAGTAGAGGACAATGAAGGACACGGGCAGTAGAGGACGATGAAGGACACGGGCAGTAGAGGACGATGAAGGACACGGGCAGTAGAGGACGATGAAGGACACGGGCAGTAGAGGACAATGAAGGACACGGGCAGTAGAGGACGATGAAGGACACGGGCAGTAGAGGACGATGAAGGACACGGGCAGTAGAGGACGATGAAGGACACGGGCAGTAGAGGACGATGAAGGACACGGGCAGTAGAGGACGATGAAGGATTGAAGGACACGGGCAGGAGAGGACGAAGAAGGATTGAAGGACACGGGCAGGAGAGGACGATGAAGGACACGGGCAGGAGAGGACGATGAAGGACACGGGCAGTAGAGGACAATGAAGGACACGGGCAGTAGAGGACGATGAAGGACACGGGCAGTAGAGGACAATGAAGGACACGGGCAGTAGAGGACGATGAAGGACACGGGCAGTAGAGGACGATGAAGGACACGGGCAGTAGAGGACAATGAAGGACACGGGCAGGAGAGGACGATGAAGGACACGGGCAGTAGAGGACGATGAAGGATTGAAGGACACGGGCAGGAGAGGACGATGAAGGACACGGGCAGGAGAGGACGATGAAGGACACGGGCAGTAGAGGACAATGAAGGACACGGGCAGGAGAGGACATTGAAGGACACGGGCAGTAGAGGACAATGAAGGACACGGGCAGGAGAGGACATTGAAGGACACGGGCAGTAGAGGACAATGAAGGACACGGGCAGGAGAGGACGATGAAGGACACGGGCAGTAGAGGACAATGAAGGACACGGGCAGGAGAGGACATTGAAGGACACGGGCAGTAGAGGACAATGAAGGACACGGGCAGTAGAGGACAATGAAGGACACGGGCAGGAGAGGACGATGAAGGACACGGGCAGTAGAGGACGATGAAGGACACGGGCAGTAGAGGACGATGAAGGACACGGGCAGGAGAGGACGATCAAGGACACGGGCAGTAGAGGACGATGAAGGACACGGGCAGTAGAGGACGATGAAGGACACGGGCAGGAGAGGACGATCAAGGACACGGGCAGTAGAGGACGATGAAGGACACGGGCAGTAGAGGACGATGAAGGATTGAAGGACACGGGCAGGAGAGGACGATGAAGGACACGGGCAGGAGAGGACGATGAAGGACACGGGCAGTAGAGGACAATGAAGGACACAGGCAGGAGAGGACGATGAAGGACACGGGCAGGAGAGGACGATGAAGGACACGGGCAGGAGAGGACGATGAAGGACACGGGCAGTAGAGGACAATGAAGGACACGGGCAGTAGAGGACAATGAAGGACACGGGCAGGAGAGGACAATGAAGGACACGGGCAGTAGAGGATAATGAAGGACACGGGCAGTAGAGGACAATGACGGACACGGGCAGGAGAGGATAATGAAGGACACGGGCAGTAGAGGACAATGAAGGACACGGGCAGGAGAGGACAATGAAGGACACGGGCAGTAGAGGATAATGAAGGACACGGGCAGTAGAGGACAATGACGGACACGGGCAGGAGAGGATAATGAAGGACACGGGCAGTAGAGGACAATGAAGGACACGGGCAGGAGAGGACAATGAAGGACACGGGCAGTAGAGGATAATGAAGGACACGG
The DNA here is from genome assembly GCF_043380555.1 of Nothobranchius furzeri. Lineage (NCBI taxonomy): Eukaryota > Metazoa > Chordata > Actinopteri > Cyprinodontiformes > Nothobranchiidae > Nothobranchius > Nothobranchius furzeri. The sequence continues at coordinate 1,706,727 of NC_091756.1, forward strand.
GCAGTAGAGGACAATGACGGACACGGGCAGGAGAGGATAATGAAGGACACGGGCAGTAGAGGACAATGAAGGACACGGGCAGTAGAGGACAATGAAGGACACGGGCAGTAGAGGACAGTAGAGGACGATGAAGGACACGGGCAGTAGAGGACAGTAGAGGACGATGAAGGACACGGGCAGGAGAGGACAGTAGAGGACGATGAAGGACACGGGCAGGAGAGGACAATGAAGGACACGGGCAGTAGAGGATAATGAAGGACACGGGCAGTAGAGGACAATGACGGACACGGGCAGGAGAGGATAATGAAGGACACGGGCAGTAGAGGACAATGAAGGACACGGGCAGGAGAGGACAATGAAGGACACGGGCAGTAGAGGACGATGAAGGACACGGGCAGTAGAGGACGATGACGGACACGGGCAGGAGAGGATAATGAAGGACACGGGCAGGAGAGGATAATGAAGGACACGGGCAGGAGAGGACAATGAAGGACACGGGCAGGAGAGGACAATGAAGGACACGGGCAGTAGAGGACAATGAAGGACACGGGCAGTAGAGGACAATGAAGGACACGGGCAGTAGAGGACAATGAAGGACACGGGCAGTAGAGGACAATGAAGGACACGGGCAGGAGAGGACAATGAAGGACACGGGCAGGAGAGGATAATGAAGGACACGGGCAGGAGAGGACAATGAAGGACACGGGCAGGAGAGGACAATGAAGGACACGGGCAGGAGAGGACAATGAAGGACACGGGCAGGAGAGGACAATGAAGGACACGGGCAGGAGAGGACAATGAAGGACACGGGCAGTAGAGGACAATGAAGGACACGGGCAGTAGAGGACAATGAAGGACACGGGCAGTAGAGCACAATGAAGGACACGGGCAGTAGAGTACGATGAAGGACACGGGCAGGAGAGGACAATGACGGACACGGGCAGTAGAGGACAATGAAGGACACGGGCAGTAGAGGACAATGAAGGACACGGGCAGTAGAGGACAATGAAGGACACGGGCAGTAGAGCACAATGAAGGACACGGGCAGTAGAGAACGATGAAGGACACGGGCAGTAGAGGACAGTAGAGGACGATGAAGGACACGGGCAGTAGAGAACGATGAAGGACACGGGCAGTAGAGGACAGTAGAGGACGATGAAGGACACGGGCAGTAGAGGACGATGAAGGACACGGGCAGTAGAGGACAGTAGAGGACATTGAAGGACACGGGCAGTAGAGGACAGTAGAGGACATTGAAGGACACGGGCAGTAGAGGACGATGAAGGACACGGGCAGTAGAGGAAGACATTGTCCTCTGCTGCCACAGAAAAACAATGGAAGTGTCACCAAACACGTGTGATGCTCTGACGAGGGCAACAGATTGGAGCCGAAAGTGTCAGCTAGAAAGGTAAAACGGAGTTTTTACTGCTCTGTGCATAAGTACCTAAAAATGTAATTTGGAAAAGCCACCGAATGAACTTCAAGTTGTTTATTTGTCTTTTATATACAGTCAGGTCCATAAATATTGGAACATCGACACAGTGCTAACACAATGCTAACATTTTTGGCTCTATACACCACCACAATGGATAGCAGATGAAACGAACAAGATGTGCTTTAACTGCAGACTGTCAGCTTTTATTTGAGGGTATTTACATCCAAATCAGGTGAACGGTGTAGGAATTACAATAGTACATATGTGCCTCCCACTTGTTAAGGGACCAACAGTAATGGGACGGAATCAGAACCATAAATCAAACTTTATACATTTCAATACTTGGTTGCAAATCCTTTGCAGTCAATTACAGCCTGAAGTCTGGAACACGTAGACATCACCAGACGTTGGGTTTCATCCCTGGTGACGCTCTGCCAGGCCTCTACTGCAACAGTCTTCAGTTCCTGCTTGTTCCTGGGGCCTTTTCCCTTCAGTTGTGTCTTCAGCGATTAAAATGCATGCTCAGTCGGATTCAGGTCAGGTGACTGACTTGGCCATTGCAAAACAGTCCACTTCTTTCCCTTCAAAAACTCTTTGGTTGCTTTTGCAGTATGCTTCGGGTCATTGTCCATCTGCACTGTGAAGCGCCGTCCAATGAGTTCTGAGGCATTTGGCTGAATACGAGCAGATAATATTGTCCAAAACACTTCAGAACTCATCGTGCTGCTTTTGTCAGCAGTCACATCATCAATAAATACAAGAGAACCAGTTCCACTGGCAGCCATACATGCCCACGCCATGACACTGCCAGCACCATGCTTCACTGATGAGGTGGTATGCTTAGGATCATGAGCAGTTCCTTTCCGTCTCCATACTCTTCTCTTCCCATCACTCTGGTACAAGTGGATCTTGGTCTTATCTGTCCGTAGGATGTTGTTCCAGAACTGTGAAGGCTTTTTTAGATGTTGTTTGCCAAACTAATCTGGCCTTCCTGTTTTTGGGGCTCACCAGTGGTTTACATCTTGTGGTGAACCCTCTGTATTCACACTGGTGGAGTCTTCTCTTGATTGTTGACTTTGACACAGACACACCTACCTCCTGGAGAGTGTTCTTGATCTGGCCAACTGTTGTGAAGGTGTTTTCTTCAGCAGGGAAAGGATTCGTCGGTCATCCACCACAGTTGTTTTCCGTGGTCTTCCGGGTCTTTTGGTGTTAATGAGCTCACCGGTGCGTTCCTTCTTTTTGAGAATGTTCTGAACTGTTGTTGTGGCCACGCCTAATGTTTCTGCTATCCCTCTGATAGGTTTCTTTTGTTTTTTCAGCCTAATGATGGCTTGCTTCACTGATAATGACAGCTCTGGATCTCATCTTGACAGTTGACAGCAACGGATTCCAAATGCAAATAGCACACTAGAAATGATCTTTGGACCTTTTATCTGCTCATTGTAATTGGGATAATGAGGGAATAACACACACCTGGCCATGGAACAGCTGAGAAGCCAATTGTCCCATTACTTTTGGTCCCTTAACAAGTGGGAGGCACATATGAAACTGTTGTCATTCCCACACCGTTCACCTGATTTGGATGTAAATACCTCAAATAAAAGCTAACAGTCTGCAGTTAAAGCACATCTTGTTTGTTTCATTTGATATCCATTGTGGTGTATAGAGCCAAAAATGTTAGCATTGTGTCCATGTCCCAATATTTATGGACCTGACTGTATTTATGATTTATTTCTCCTCATTAGCAGGGCTCTGGGGTTGTATGGGATTTACTCACTTCCCATAGGGATGCATGTTTCAAAAAATGTATTGAATCGTTTATTACAGCCCTTACTCGGTTAACCTTAAACCACCTCCATCCCTCAGTCACACACACACACGCACACACACACACACACACACACACACACACACACACACACACACACACACACACACACACACACACACACACACACAGTGCTGCCAGACACAGCAAAGTAGGACGCTAAATCAAAGTCAGACAATCTCCAAAAGCAAGACTGCTCATGCTGTTTTTTGTTGAATAATGGAGACACGGCAGACACACACCTTTGCCCTGCTCTATAATCCCTCTGGGATTAATAAAGTATTGATTGATTGATTGATTGATTGATAAATTCAAACACTTTCTCGTCTACTATTTTTAACATAATTCTGATGCACAACCAACGTCCCACATTCGTTAAAACATTCATAAACTAAAGTAATGTTGGATGAAATTTAAACAGGTGTACTGTGGGGTACCTCAAGGTTCAGTATTAGGATCCAAGTTATTCACACTTTACATAAATGACATCAATAAAGTAACCAATCAATTGAACTACATTCTCTTTGCAGATGATACCAACATGTATATCACAGGGAAAGACATAGAACAACTATTGAAAATGGTTGGAAGTGATCTAAAAATACTAAAGACCTGGTTTGACAGTAACAAATTATCATTACATCTAAGTAAAACTAAATACATTATATTTGGAAAACAAACAAAACAATCTTCCTAAATTAATAATAAATGGGGTAGAAATAGAAGGAGTAAGTGAAATTAAATTCTTGGGTGTCACATTACACCAAAGGCTGAGCTGGAAGCCGCACATAGAAAATGTTAAAACTAAGACGTCTAAAATTATTGCAGCGTTAAATAAATCAAAACATATTATAAATGGAAAATCATTATGCCAATCATTAGTACTTCCTCATATGATGTACTGTCTGGAGGTCTGGGGAAACACAAATCTCACATAAAACCCATAGTTTTACTACAGAAAATAGCAATAAGAGTAATTACCAACTCTGATTACCATGCACCAACGCACCCCCTGTTTATAAAACTAAAAATACTTACATTTACAGACCTGGTCAGACTACAAACAGCACAAGTACTCTATAAAGTACAAAATAAAATATTTCCGGATTGTACTCAGAAGCTATTCCAGGTTACAGAAACTCAGTATGAACTAAGGGGGAAGGACTATTTGTCAGAAAGAAAGTAAGAACAAATGTTAGAAGTCAGAGTTGCACAACAGTAGGAGTCAAATTACGGAATAACTTGGATACTGGAATCAGGGCATGTAAAACTGTTAAATCATTTAAAAATTGTACGTCAAGAAGATGATGTCATACTACCATAATGACCGTATGTGAGCTAGTGCATCTGATGTGAATGAAAATGTAATGTTCTTGTACAAGTTATAATATTTAAATCTCTGTTTTGATCATTATCATACATTGACTTATTAAGATTACTGGTAGTTTTGTATAGTTCTGTCTTTAGTTCTGGGTATTTTTCCTCTTGCTGAATTATGGTTGTTGTTGCTCAATATATTTCAGTTATTATCATAATTATTAATTTTATCTCACTCATTTTTATTATTACATTACTTTTATCTTATTATTGTGATTTACTTTTTTTTTTTGAGAAGTAATGTGATTGAGTAAATAGAGTAGGCAAAAAAAAAGCTAGGCTTCAGCCTAAACCTTTTTGGTTACTATAATCCAGATTCTGTATTACTTTGTTCTTTTTCCTTTTAAATGACCAAAATAAATAAACAAATAAATAAACAAATAAATAAAATGAGAGCTGAAATGTCCGTCAGGACCTGTACACACGGTGCTGCTTATCAGCGCATTCTGGAGGCCAACCTTGAAGTGTGTATTTTTCCTGGCGATAGGGGGCAGTAGATACCCAAATCATTGCAAGCAAGCAGTATTTTTGTGTTGGAGTAAGACGTTACCAACAGATGTCCATTAGGGTCAAAAAGCCTGGGGAGAGCAAACTTTAGCAAAATCACCAGACTCCCTTTCATCACACAACAAGTGAAGAGGTGAACGTGTAAAACAACGTTTATGAATGACGAAAGTTTTGTAATCGTTTGTAGCAAATCAGTAAATGCATTTTGTCCTGATGGGCTCCCGTAGAAGGAAACATGGCGTCGTCCAGAGACCACTCCGCATGTGTTGTAGACCTGATTTTTATGTTACGAAGCCGCCAATATTTTTCAACAACTGGATGTCATTTCATTCACTTTCAACAACATTTTGATGAACACTTCCAGAAATTAAAGGTAAAATTTACACATCATCTCTAAAAAAACCATTTTAGTTTCCTTACTGTTACTGCTGGAGCCTTTTTGCCCTGGGGATGGGAGCTCAGGACATAAATTGCTGCCACCTCCTACCTCCACAAAGGCTCAGCAATCATCAAAGACCTCCTCCTCCCTCCTGCTTCCACACCTGGACTCAATCAGCTCATCAGCCTCAGTTTAGCTAACGAGAGGAGCTGCCACTGGAAAGGGGCTGAGACTGATTGACCAAATCCGTGCCACGGCTTCTTGTTGACGCCACTGGTGTTCTAATCTGTCCCGCATTTTCCTCCATTTCTTCATGCAGTCCCCCACCTCCATTTCCAAATTGCAGGCAACTTCCTTCCAGGATCACCCTGGGCATCTTTACAGTCCTTCAGAGAAGGGTTATAGAAATGTTTGTACTTCTGCCAGACGGTCCTCCAGCTGGTCCATATCTGCTTTGAAGAAAATCTTCACCACAGACCGAAAAGTTTAAAGAAATGGCATCAAGACAGGAGTGGTCTCAGGTTTCTGGACCGACCAATCACAAGCTTGCGTTTCAGTCTTGTTCGACGGATGTGTAGAAAAGTGGGCTTAGCTTCGTCCGTCCTTGCGAGCCTTTGCAAGGACGGATAATGGCGCACCGACGCAGAAGCATAAACTAGGCTTTACTCAGCCAGTCCCACTGTTAGGTTCTGAATCTGTGCAGACGGTCTTTTGGTTTTACTGAATTATCGTTGGTTGCCCATGACAAAAACACCGTCTGATGAGGCCTCTTATGGGTAGGCTCCTGCAGCACACTCCCTGTTTGATCTATAAGTGAATGCTGCACTTGGCTCCTGTGAACAACCGGTGGCTAGGTCTCATATCCAGAACTCACTTCTTCAGGTATGTACAACTCTGGAGGTTTTCTCCTGTGGCCGTCTCGTACTCTTCTTGATGAGATCTTGGACTGCCGGACATCTACCAAGAAAGCTCTGAGACACTTTACACCCGGCTCAGCTCTGCTACACTGCTGGAGAATCACTCTCGCTGTCCCTCACTGGCCCACAGCACTGAGAGACAGAAGAGCATTTGCAGCAGACAGAGCAACGTAAAGAAGAACAGACGGAAACAAATAACTAAATGCCTGCTGCAATCCAGCCCTTAAAGCCGAGCATGTCTGGTGTGACCCGGCCGGGATTTTAACCCCGATGGTGCTGAGGCGGACCCTCTAGAGCTAAGCCACTGAGAAGGTTTGATGGAAGTTTATAGAACAAAAGTTTAAAAAATATAAATGATTTTAAACTACATAATAAAATTGGCAAAAATTAAAATTGTGTTTAAAAAATTGTGAAGAAAGAGAAAGTGAAGAGCAGGAAGTTATTGTTTGTTTTTAGTAGATTGATCTTTGTGATCTGTGGTGTTGTCTTTTGGGTTTGATCCAACGTGGCGGGGCGGGGGGGGGGGGGGGGGTAATTACTGTAAGTATATATGTTCTGTCTTTGGGTTTTAAAGGAAAGACCTTGTTCAACAAAGATGTGAATTTTCCCAGACACCCCTCCCCTGGGAACAAGAACCAGGCTGGACCAGGGTCCTCCTGGACTGCAGCCAGTGACGGATCGGGCACTGCAGACCCGAAAACAACAACTATCCTAAAAGAAGAAATTAAAAACATACAGCCTTAAAAAAGGAAAGTCATGTCAACTAAGATCGTCAAGCGCCCACAGAGGCCATGTATAATAGTGCGTCTTTAGCCTGTTCTTAGAAACAGGCGTTGGTGGACGCCTGACAAGCAAAAGGAGTGCAACCCCACTAGAATGGCCCGGCTGGGTGGAGCCAGAACATCTGCATGTAGAGGAAGATAACTCACTGATCCATCGCTTCTGATCCTCTCTGCAGCCTCGATGGGGTGATCCAGGCTGGGCCGGCCCAGATACAGGTCCTGGCTGTGGTGGTAGGAGGACAGCAGACGCAGCAGGCTGGGCAGGACCACGTAGTTGTCATCATCCACGTGGCAGAACCACCTACACACACACACCCATCAGTAATAGTTGGCCATTCTAAGTGTATGCCGTGGATGAGCAACAGTGGACTCACTTCTTCTGGGACTCGATGAATTTATCATACTCCACTGACATCTTGCAGCACAACGCCTGTCTGTTATGCGCTGCAGAGCAGTTTGTGTTGATTATGTTAACTCCTGGAAAGCAGAAGTCAGCAGACGGGTTAGGAGAACAGTAGCTGTTGTGACATGGCGCAGATGTACAGTCAGATCAATTAGGGCCCTTTTTGGTTAAATCATTCTTCTCAAGCACATCCACAAAGCTGCAGAAATACTCAGCAAGCATCTGGATGGACCTACGAATCCGGTTCCGACTACACACACAGCTACAGTTGTGGTCAGAAGTTTACATACACTTGTAAGAAATATATAATGGCTCTACTGAGTGTCCCGTTATTTCTAACACTCTGATTTTTCTCTGATAGAGTGATTGGAACAGATACTTCTTTGTCACAAAAAACATTCATGAAGTTTGGTTCTTTAATGTCTTTATTATGGGTTAACAGAGAAAAGTGATCACATTTGCTGGGTCACAAATATACATACAGCAGTGCTAATATTTGGTTACATGTCCCTTAGCCATTTTCACTTCAATCAGGCGCTTTTGGTAGCCATCCACAAGCTTCTGGTTGAATCTTTGACCACTCCTCTTGACAGAATTGGTGAAGTTCAGTTAAATTTGATGGCTTTCTGACATGGACTTGTTTCTTCAGCACTGTCCACATGTTTTCAATGGGGTTTAAGTCAGGACTTTGGGAAGGCCATTCTAAAACCCTTATTCTAGCCTGATTTAGCCATTCCTTTACCACTTTTGATGTGTGTTTGGGGTCATTGTCCTGTTGGAACACCCAACTGCGCCCAAGACCCAACCTTCGTGCTGAGGATTTTAGGTTATGTTGAAGAATGTGAAGGTAATCCTCCTCCTTCATTATCCCATTTACTCTCTGTAAAGCACCAGTTCCATTGGCAGCAAAACAGCCCCACAGCATAATATTCCCACCACCATGCTTGACTGTAGGCATGGTGTTCTTGGGGTTAAAGGCCTCACCTTTTCTCTTCCAAACATATTGCTGGGCATTGTGGCCAAAAAGCTCGATTTTTGTTTCGTCTGACCACAGAACTTTCCTCCAGAAGGTCTTATCTTTGTCCATGTGATCAGCAGCAAACTTCAGTCGAGCCTTAAGGTGCCGCTTTTGGAGCAAGGGCTTCCTTCTTGCACGGCAGCCTCTCAGTCCATGGAGATGCAAAACACGTTTGACTGTGGACAATGACACCTGTGTTCCAGCAGCTTCTAATTCTTGGCAGATCTGCTTTTTGGTGATTCTTGGTTCACTCTTTACCCTCCTGACCAATTTTCTCTCAGCAGCAGGTGATAGCTTGCGTTTTCTTCCTGATCTTGGCAGTGATGAAACAGTGCCATGCACCTTATACTTACAAACAATTGTTTGCACTGTTGCTCTTGGGACCTGCAGCTGCTTTGAAATGGCCCCAAGTGACTTTCCTGACTTGTTCAAGTCAATAATTCGCTTTTTCAGATCCATGCTGAGCTCCTTTGACTTTCCCATTGTAGCGTTTGTGGGCGCTTGTATCCAATGAGCCCTATTTACCTGGCCTAAGAGAAGTCACCAGCTGTAGTCACTCATAATCACTCACAAGAAGTTAAGAGGCCATGCTATGAAGCTCAGTTCACTGACACGTTTCTAAGTCACCTAAATTGCTAGTTCATGTTGCTGTATGTATATTTGTGACCCAGCAAATGTGATCACTTTTCTCTGTTAACCCATAATAAAGACATTAAAGAACCAAACTTCACAAAGAAGTATCTGTTCCAATCACTCTATCAGAGAAAAATCAGAGTTGTAGAAATAACGGGACACTCAGTAGAGCCATTCTATTATATGTTTTACAAGTGTATGTAAACTTCTGACCACAACTGTAACGTGTAGTGTTGTCTCTGAAGGCCTAGGCTCAGGCGGAGCTCCTGCTCCTTCTGAGGACCGGTACAGATGAGTGTGTGTCTCAGCTCTTCGGTGGGTAAACAGCAACAGGAGGGTCATGAAATGCCCGTTTGTGGGAGCAGCGCAGCACCGCACCTGCTCTCAGCTGCAGCTCTCTGTCCTCAGCGTCGGTGAAGATAAACGTCTGGAAGACACGGAGCACACGGATTACGTTGGGAAAAGAATTTAAACTAATGAGAAGCAGAAGAAGGTGAGGTTACATGTGCAGCAAAAGGCCCAATAGAGTATGGAGCAGGGACTATGAGGGCATCAAAACACGCATGACTATCTTTGTAAACACCATTCATGGATTTTCCAAGTAAACAACAACAACCTGCTATCACTCAAGAACCACACACCCGTACAGCAGCGGCACCGGGACCCTCACACGGTTCACTAGTGCTGGTAGTGGTACACAGACGGGTTCTTCATGTCCAGTCTTAACCACAGAGAGATGCCATTTCAATTGGGTTAGGTTGCTAATGCTAACGGTTAGCTTCTACTAGCCGAGACGTGCTCTGCTCTCTCCTGGACGCCAAGATGGGCGAGTCCATGAATGCTAATGTTCAGCGGTGGTGCAACAGATTAAAAAACGCACGGATCCGATCACGTCATGGTCCCGCGTCGCCGCTCGATCCTTTTCGGATCGGCACAAAGAAAAGACAAGTATCTCTGTTTACTGTGTAAAACACTTACTGCAACATTTTCTGTTGAATGCTCATTAAATACAAACTAAGTTTAACTCAAGACGTTTTAAACGCAGTTACGTTCTGTAATATCTGTAATTTCACAGACTGTTAGAACTGGGAGAGTCTCACCATCTAGCACAAACTTTTCAGATATTCAGTAAGAATGTCCTTATGGAAATCTGGGATTTCTTCCAGGAACATTACAGATGTGTGGAATACGTGCCTAATGAATGTTGAAAGGTCACCTTAGGTTTGTGGGATGCTGAGATATCTCTAACTTAACTCCTACCTAAGCTAGAACCTCTGCAGTAACAACACAGCCGCTGATGTCTTCATTTGCATGTCTGACTGAAGCGATACCATTAGTACCAGGATCAGTGTAAACACTGCCACATGAAAAAGGAAATACAGAGAGGTCCGACCTACGTGACCTGCTGTCACTCATCACCTCGCCTCTCTGAAGCGCCCTTTTTCTTGTGACCTCTTTCACCCACCGATATTTCAGCTCCATCGTAGATTTTCAGCCAAGTCCCTCGACGTGAGCATATCTGTGGACATCCAGTGCCTCTGGCTCTGCAACAGCTTTCTGAACGTCTCGCAACCAAACTCAGCCGCTAACAGTCTTCCCGTCTGTAGTTGACTAAAGGTAAATAAATGCACCTTTGGGACCACAGCAGCAAGACTCCGCCCCTCTGAGCTTCGGTGTCGATCTCACACGTTTAACCGATAAGGATGGTTCAGTAGCGTTTTGCTGCTGAGGGACTGGAGGCGACGGCGAGAAAGGAGCGATGATGAATTGATGAGTGGGTTTTATGTAAAAGGATGAGAAGGACGAACGACCAGCAGACAGATCAGCTGTTTAGCTGGACGACGGGGAAAGTAGACTCGCAGCCGGAGTCCGAGGCCAAGCGAGGGTTTTGAAAATGACCCTTCCTCTCTGAGGAAGATGAGCTGACACCAAGTGTTAAAGGTGGTGCTTTTTATCTTTTCAGCCTTGTTTTGGTTAGCGGTCTGCTTTTAGTGACGTGTGCTCATCTGGAGGTGTTCTGCTGGAGAGAGGTCCTACAGTCCTCCTCACTGAAAACCTGCGCCGTACAGTGTTACACCTCTCTGGGTTCTCACAGTGTGACATGAACAAATCCTGTGTGACGGCCCAAAAACCGCAGCGTGGTCCCGGCTTTAGGCCCTAAAAACCAGGATCCTGAAAGGAACCCTGAAGTTGACTGACTGGCAGCTGGTGACGCGGGGTGACGCGGGTGCGTTTGGAGGACTCGGTCATCCTGAACCACCTGCAGACGGTTCAGGGAGGTTCTGCTCAGACACGTGAAGACAGATGCAGTAGTGTGAGGAGCGTAACTCTATGGAAGTGTTATTTAGAGGCAGCTATCTAGAGTCGGTGCAGATGTTAAGATGCTTGTTGAGTAGGAACAGAAACATCCACGCTTACCTGCTCCTTAGCTCGGGACACCCAGGTTTGGAGCAACAGCTGCAGTCTTGACTCATGGTACTTCCTGGTGGTTTTCACTGCAATAAAAATGTCCCTCAGCTCCAACGTGTCTGGGGACCTGTATCCCATCAGTGAACCCATACGTCTTCCATCACTGCTTCTCAAATCCTCCCTAGACCCAGCAAGTTGACTGGGGCTTTTCCTCCCACTAAGTTGGGTTCTAGTGGGTGGTCCATGAGTTTCCAGGTTCCTTAGAGGACTGGCAGTGGATGTTGGAAGCCTTGCACGGTGTGTCCGATGAGCTGGGGGCAGTCTGGTGCGGGGTCGAGGTCGAGGCAAGTCCAGCTGGGACGGGGGGCTCTGGAGAGCTGGTATGAGCAGGAGGAGGAGAGAACAAAATGCCACAGAGAACAGAAAGCAGAACTTGCTGATACCCACTGAGGCCATGTGCATCCTGCCAGGCCAAACTAATGGGGTCATCAGCCGCTGGGGCAACGGTTGCTCGGGACACCTCCTCGTCTGGTCATCGCACCATCACATGGAGACCTGCAGAAGGATTTACAGCTCTTACTCAGCAACGAAACCACGTTTCTAACATGTGGCTGATGGGATTGCCTGAATTCATCCCAGTAGTAATGAAACTACTACTGAGGCTCAATGAGCAGAACCAGGGCTTCATTTAATCCCGGAGCGACCGGCTGAGCTGGTGCCAGGACCGGTTTTCGCTCCGAAGGTCCTCACACCGTTCACAGCTACCCAGGATCAGACGCCCTTTCAGGCCCTTTCTTCACTCGGAGCTTTCTAAAGCGCCTCCGTTTAAAACCATTAAAGGTCAGTAAGGTCACCAGATCGAGCGACTCAAAGCAAAACGGACCTGTGAGCTCTAGAAAGGCTCTGGGAATGACCACGTTACGGCTGGAGGTTTCATTTTAAAGTGCAGATTCTCATCTAAGACAGAAATCTGACAGCTCTCACACACATCAGAACCACGGTCCACTGACCCGTCTGCAACTGGTCTTTCTTCTGCAGCTGTAGGTGCTGATGAAGCTGTGACTCCTGCACCCAAATTCAGCCATGCCTCCAGAAGTTGCTCAGGTGAGAAAGTTGACACGTTTCTTTAGATCTTCTGCTGTTCTTGTTGAAGTCAGAAGGCCAACCTGACCTCTGATAAAACACTGTTTGACTCTCCTACTGAACTTCAAAGTGTAGAAAACAAAAATAGTATGTTTATGCACCTGCCACATGAAAACCCCTCGTAGTCTGGTGATCTGGTCAGTTCACTTCTGAAAAGCCACGGAGCAAGATGCAGAGGCATCCATCTGTGGAACAAGCTCTGGATCAGCTCCTGCAGCCTGATCCTCCTGGAGAGAATGAGGAGAGTGAAACACCTTCAGTGGACTGTGAGGTGGAGGCAGACCATTCTGTTTCCTTGACTTCTTCTCCTGACCTGTCCAGTGAAGGAGAAGGGCTCTACAGCTGCAGAAGAAAGACCGTTGCAACAGTGGCTCTTGGCACTGGCCCCACTGCAGCAGCGTCACAGAGACAAGGGGACCGTGCTTGTTGTGCACAGGAAAAAAAGAGAAAGAAAGCAGTCACACGTTGTTTTAGATGTGGCTAATTCACATGCAAACAGCACACAGTCCTGTGCTGCTAGTCTGGCTGGACTGAACTTTGTCTCACCTCCAAATGCAAGCAAGCATTCCCTCTTCTGCACATGCATAAACAACCTGAACTACTGAGAGAACTACTGAACTACTACGAATACTGAATATGTACCTGTAAAAATAAATACTGTAAATATGGTGTCCCTACTTTGCGGATTTTCACCTATCGAGTCCAGGTCTGGAACGCATCTACCGCGATAAACGAGGGATCACTGTAGTGTTTTTTTTCATAGTGTTCCCTTAGTCTATTTTAAAAATTCCAAATTGAATTTCAAAATTTGTTCAGAGAGGTTTTGTGACAAAATTTTGTACCATATGCACAAACGGTGGTGAAATGGCGTCAAAAAGAAAAAAAACTGCCCAAATGGACAAAAATGTCCCTAATGAAGCCTGAGGGTTAAAGCTGATCAGGGAGGCAAGTGTGATATGAACCAGTGCTGAAGGTCGGAGTCACATAAAACGTGCTGGACATCATGGACGTCAGGTCCATGCTGACACACAGACAAGGTGCTGGGGCTGTTGTTTCAGACACAAACACGCTAAACTCTTTTAAAGCACATTAAAGAAACAATGAGAGTTTTTTGGCCCCCCCTAGAAAAGTGCTGCTGCCCCCCCCCCCCCCCCCCAGGAAAAGTCAGTTTTAATAAATCATATTAATGTTCAGTCTAACCATATATTAATCTTGTTCATTCAAGACATAATTGTAAAACAAAATAAAAATAATACAATTAAGTAAAGAAATAATCAGAATAAATAAATACATATTTTTCCACTGCTCACCATTTTACGGAAGTTTTTATCTCCATGTTTTTTTTGTGAACACAGCAACAGGTGAATTAACCTAAAAAAATTGGAATAACATTTTAAAAACTAAAATGTACTTTTCTGAAATGTTTGTGTTTGTAAAATTTAAGTTAAATGTTTTGGATACGTCCTGCTTTTTGAATAAAAATGAATAAAGGAGCAATGCAGTACACCGCCACAGGCTAAACTCTCCCAGAGTTACCACAAGGTTCAATTTGGTGTGCCACCCCAAAAATTTGTTTGGCCCCATCTGGCCACCCCTATAAAAAATTTCTGGAGGCGCCCCTGACAAGTATGGACATTTATTTAACGGGATGTTGATTTCAGTGGAAAATTAATTAAAACAAACATAAATGGATCTACATGAGAAAGGGCAAGCAGACAGGCGCTGGTGCTGCCCTAACCCCGCCCTACCGGCCTGTCGTGGTGAGGAGCTCTGAGCCAGAAGCGAAGCCCGAGGTTAGCAGCAGGTGGAGCCGCTGCAGCGCCCTGCTTCAGCATCTGGGGGGGTGGGGGGTGTTAGATGAACGGATCTTTAAAGGGACTCAGCTCTCACCGTTCACTTTGAAAATCCGTTCAAAAGATTCGATTCGTTCCTGAACGTCACCTCACCCCGACACCATGCAGTTAAGGTGATTGAGTCGGAAACGTGGAATATGTGAAAGGCTTTCCAACTTTACTGAAGTCACACATATATGATGATTCATGAGCGACACAACGAGATTAAATTATTTATCACTTTCCATTGTCAGCCACGACGAACTGAACGATAAAGTAACAGCACTCGTCTTTCATCCTTCATGAAAGTAAAACCGCGAACAGTTAGCAGGGATGAGCTGCTGTTTCTGCCCGACGCGGGGGTTACAGATAGCTAGTTTACAGAAGTACCACAAAGAAAACGGTAATACACAGCTAAGGTCCAGACATCACCGCGTCCGGTCCTTGTTCACTGTTACAACTATTAAACCACCCAGGCGTCCGTAAACGGCTGCAGCCAGCACACGCGCTCACCTGTAGCGTGATCCAGGTCGTTACGTACCTTTAAACCAGCTCAAACCCCTGTTTCCAATCTCCTAGAGAGCGCGAGTCGAGACAAACACAACAAACGAGTCTCGTAATAGATTCCTGGGTCCGTTTTCTTTTTGTTCCGACATCAAACATCCGCCCGCTTCTATGGTTCCGACCACAGACCCCGCGTGACCCCTACTGCCTATGCGCAGAAAATACTACTCAGCCAATTTAATAAACAATATAATAATAATAATAATAACAATAACAATAATAATAGCAATAATACATTTTATTGTAAGCGCCTTTCAGGACTCTCAGGGTCACTTTAACAGAACTTACATAATACAGGTAAAACACTCAGTTAAGTTAAAAATACAAATCAAACCGTGAAACAGACACAAGTTAAAAACAAAAACAGTAAAATGCTAAAATACTAAACTAACAATTCAAGTTTAAATTATCAACAGATAAGTCATAATTAATCATTATCATAAATATACACATTACACATTAGTTAAAACTGGCATAATATAACAGGAAGTAATAGGGGTTGCATGACTTAATTTTTTTAAAAGTCGACTGTCAAGTAATGAAAATTGAGTCGACTTTGACTAGTCGTTGATTACGTCATACACCTGAGGGGGGGGGGGGGGGTTCGCTGGAGTTTTTGACAATTAATATTGCGCCCACATTTTCAAAGTTAAACACATCTCTTTTAACAACGGTAGTTTCTGCATCTATACTGCTCCGCTTAAGCCCTCTCCCCCCTCCCCCTGCTTCAGCTCTCTCCCCCCCCTCCCCCTGCTTCAGCCCTCTCCCCCCTCCCCCTGCTTCAGCCCTCTCCCCCCTCCCCCTGCTTCAGCCCTCTCCCCCCTCCCCCTGCGCAGCGGCCGTAAACTCACTGATGCGCCTGCGGCCTCTCGGAGTTCCTGCTGCTCTAAACATTAAAATAACTATTTCATTTTCTGTTCCTCACTTCTGATGACCTTCAATGGTGTCTGTTTGTTGCAACAGCAGGTACAAAAACTAACTTGTTTTTATTTGACTATTTTTCTGTCCTGTCTGTTTATTATCTTCCTGCATCTCCTCTCAGTCCTAAAGAGAAACTGCTACCTGGGTTCATATATATTCACCTCATGAGTTACCTTTGAACTGCAGTTCTAAAAGATCTACCGACCGCTAAAACAGCGGAGTGCTCGCCGACCGACTACAACGGGACCATTTTTGCTGCGGAGTTCCTGCCGGAGCAGAGCGGAGATAGTGGAATCTTGGGGGTGCGTCCCTGGAGGACAAAACAGGTGGTGCGCCTCGCTCCGCAGCAGCGAAACGCATCAGGCACAAATAACAGAAAGAAAACATAAAAGGAAATGAGCCAACATGAACGATCGCATGTTTAATTTGTTTTTGAGGTGGTGACACCTGATTTGGCGGTGCTCAGGACGCAGATGTCTGGAGCTTATCAACGATCAGAGCGTTGCAAGCTGGTTAAGATTAGCATGGGGGTGAGGGGAAGGTAAAATTGCAAGAGGGAAAAGGTCACAGTTTGGTTAAATGTCCGTTTTACCGCCGGTGTGTCAGTACCGACGCTCTGGCACAGCGCATCGCCTTCGCCTCCCGACGCAGGGGCTCGTCACCTGCTGTCTTTTCCGAGGACTGCATCTTGTCAGTCATTATCACGTGACAGCGACTAGTCGATGACAGGCATAAAAAGTCACTACAGAGCAGTGAAGTCGACTAGTTCATACAACCCCTAGTGTGTAGACAGGTCAGCTGGTACGCAAACTGCCACTTTTCTCTCGGCGTGCTGTCACATGATGACATCACGTTCATAAACTTTATGGAATGTCTCTAAAGTTGGACAAAACATTTTAAACTATTTACAAAGGAATAAAATATAAAAGCAACACTTGTTTTTGCTCCCATTTTTCATGAGCTGAATTCAAACACCTGAAACTTTGTCTACATCAGTGGTTCCTAACCTGGGGGTCCCGACCCCCACAAGGGGGCGCCAAAGCCTCTCAGTGGGTCGCCAGGACCTCTCCACTTTAAGGGGTTAAAACTTCATTTATTACTTGTTTATAGCCTACATTGTGCTCACATTTTTTCATGAGTGAAACGTTTACTGATATTAGGACAGGAAATAATTAGTACAGAAAAAGTAACACACTTTTAAGAACATTTTGCTCAGCTCACTGTTTTATTTTCAAGTGTCAAAAGTTCATTAACGATAGGACTGATTGATTAATCACAGCCTTTACAGTAAATAATCTAGTATAAACAGTAATGTACACATTTAAGTACATTTTGCTCAGTGTACTTTTATGTGTCAAACGTTTATTGAAAGGAATGATTGATTTATCAGTGTTGACAAGAAACAATGTGTTCAGAGAAGTAATACAAACTGTCAGTCACATTATGCTCTGTTTGGTTTTGTTAATGACTTTGTTCTGTACTGGAGCCTACTATTACTGTTATCTATTGAATCAAAGCATATTAAAATGTGCTTGAACAATTTTATCATTTCTTAATAATGTTTGTACTGGAAGAGAGAATGGGGGGGGGGGGGGGTCATCAAAACGGGGTCCCTTGGGAAAAAGGTTGGGAACCACTGGTCTACATGCACAAAACACCCATGACTCACATATTGTTCTGAAATCTGTCTACATGCGAGTTAGTGAGCACTTTCCCATTACCAAGATAATCCATTAACCTCACAGATGTGGCATATCAGGGGCTGATTGCATAGCATGAATAATGTACAGGTGTGCCTTAGACTGCCCACAATAAAAGGACACCCTGACATGTGCACAGTTTTGCTTTATGGGGGTGGTGGGGCAGAAAATCAGTCAGTATCTGGTGAGGCCACCATTTGCCTCACACAGGACAACACATCTCCGTCACATACAGTTGATCAGGTTCTTGATTGTGGCCTGAGGAGCGTTGGTCCACTCCTCTTCAGTAGCTGTGTGAAGTTGCTGAATATTGACAGGAACTGGAACACGCTGTCGTATACACCAATCCAGAGCATCCCAAACATGCTCAATGGGTGGCATGTCTGATGAGTATGCCATGGCCATGCAGGAACTGGGAAGTTTTCAGCTTCCAGGAACTGTGTACAGATCCTTGTAACATGGGGCTGTGCGTTATCATGCTGCAACATGAGTTGATGGTCGTGGATGAATGGCACAACAATGGGCCTCAGGATCTCGTCACGGTACCTGTGCATTTATAATTCCATCAGTACGATGCACCTGTGTTCGTTATCCATAACATACGCCTGCCCATTTCAGTACTCCACCGCCACCATGGGCCACTCGTTCCACAACCCTGACATCAGCAAACCGCTAACCCACACGACGCCATGTCTGCCATCTGCCCTAAACAGTGAAAACCGGGACTCGTCTGTGAACAGAACGCCTCTCCAAAGTGCCAAACGCCATTGAATGTGTGTGTTTGCCCACTCAAGTGGGTTACGACGACGGACTGCAGTCAGGTCCAGACCCCGATGAGGATGACGAGCATGCAGATGAGCTTCCCTGAGACGGGTTCTGACAGTTTGTAGGTGCAGCTGTCTGGGTGGCTGGTCTCAGGCGATCCTGGAGTTTAACATGCTGGATGTGAAGGTCCTGGGCTGGTGTGGTCACAGGTGGTCTGCGGTTGTGAGGCTGGTTGGGTGCACTGCCAAATTCTCTGAAACGCCTTTGGAGACGCCTTTGGAGACAGCTTATGGTAAAGAAATGAACATTCATTTCATGGGCAACAGCTCTGGTAGACAGTCCTGCAGTCAGCATGACAACTGCACGCTCCCTCAAAGTGTGTCTAGTAGGTCCTGCTCCTCGTCCGACTGCCCAGCGCGGAGCCATCGGCATTCTGCATCCCGGAGCTGCGGCGCAAAGGTATCCGGACTTGGGTCGCTGGGGCAGCAGCCTAAGCAGGGATCCCAGACTTCCCTTTCCCCAGATACTTGGGCCAGTTACCCCGGGAGAATCACAAGGTATTTCCTGGTCAGTTGAGAGACATAGTCCCTACAGCTAGGGTTGCAAGGACTAACCCATATGACTATTAACCACGGTGTGAAACGCTGCGGTTAACCCATCGCAAAGACATCTCCAACGGTAAAAAAAACAAAAAAACAATAGAGAACTAAAGCGAAAGTGAAACTGAACGAATGCACGCAGTAGAACCAGCATCAACACCCACAAGGACTTCTTCATTTCCAGTTAGGAAGTGCTAAAAGTCTCCTGTGAGGGGATATTTTAGACTCCCAAAGCTGCTAAGAGAAATTTAGAACGATGTCTCTTGTCCATCTGCAGAGCTGAAAAAAAAGGTTTGACACGCCCAACTTGTTACCATCTCTGACATCATCACGCAGACAAATGAGCTCCAACTGAGTGAGATTACATTTGTGACTGAACAGATTTACCAGTAATATTAGAACGATCCAGCGAACAACGGTTCATATTGTGTTGTTTTATGTTTCCCCTGTTTCTGTCTAGAAAAAGCCAGTACGGCAAGCCATTTTAATATTTAATCAGCAACATCTCTGTAATTCCTGTTCTAGATAACAATAATATAATTTATTCTTGTCCAAATAATATTCTTACTGATGAAATTTGCAAAGTAATGAACAAGTAGAAATTACATTTAAGCAATATTCATAATAACAAGTACACTAGTAGGAAGTTAGCTGCGTAATTCATGAAGGTGTCTCCATCCTTCAGCGCCAACCCTGACCAGTTAAACCTTTTTGTCTTTTTAAAGAAACACAAAATGGGATGTGTCACTTGGAAAAATGTTCTCTGATTATGAAAGTTTGGCTGAACAGCGCTTGTTCCCGTCTCTAATATGGAGAAGCATGACGCGTCCAGTCTGAGGCAGAATAGCCTCTTCAGCTCAGAAAGCACCTGTAGAGACATTTGATCACGCACAAAGTTTATGTGGAGCAGAAGCGGTCGGGCCACGGCAGGTGGAACGCTCCTAGCCTACATGAAGTGAAACATTAATATGTTACTGGACACGCTGGTCTGGTTGGTTAGACCAGTGTTTGAAGTGGAAAACACACACACACACACACACACACACACACACACCAATTAAAATAACGCTGATAGCGTGGACTAGAAGACAGGTGATGGTTACGTATTTAAATGATGATCAGGCTGATGTAAAATGTAATCTCCATCCATCCACAGCGCTGTGGCTCCCAGTGTTTGCTTTACTGTGGGAAACGGGTAATAATGGCTCTTTGATGGGAACAGGTTGCCGACCCCTGGTATGAGATCTGAGCTGGTAAAACAAAAATCCTCATCAGCAGGCTTTTTTTAAGTGTGGGGGGGGACACAGCTGCCAATCACAAATTTTAACCGGGTACATGTCCCCGGTTAAAATGACGCCTATGCGGGAGCGGTTCTGATACTTTTGGGTCGCAGCTGCTCGCAGCGCCGCTTCAACAGTGCGATACCCTCACGAGGGACGAGCGAAATATTAAACACTCCAGAAGTCCGTGCGAGCTCGCGACTGCTGATCGGCGGCTGGTCACGTGGTGTTAATCGCCTCTCGTGACCCCCTGTACCCTACACGCCCGCTCGGCGCTAAACTCGCCCCGATCTCGTGGATTCCCGCACGAGTGGAAAATCGGCTCAAAAAAGTGAAAAAGTCGCACAGTGCACGCCCGGCTTTACAAAACACACGTGCGCGCGCACGCGCACAATAACCACGGATTAAAACGTAAACAAAAGGCTCGTCCAGGTCACGTGATGCAGGCAGAATCAAAACAACCACCCCGCTGATGCGATCAGCTGCTTCTACTCTCAAAGAGCACCCCCACCCCGCCCACGTGCGCGCACGCACGTACGTACGCGTGACGTCATCAAAGCGATAGCTCATTACTTTGTTGCGTCATCAGAAAGAAGACCTCAGTGTGTTAAGGTCG
Source organism: Nothobranchius furzeri (assembly GCF_043380555.1). Taxonomy (NCBI): domain Eukaryota; kingdom Metazoa; phylum Chordata; class Actinopteri; order Cyprinodontiformes; family Nothobranchiidae; genus Nothobranchius; species Nothobranchius furzeri. The sequence goes on from NC_091756.1 coordinate 1,727,838, forward strand.
TTGTACGAAACGGATCAGATCACCGCTCCCTACAGGAACCGCTTACACAAGTGTGTCACCACCGCTTAAGTCACCAGTTAAAATGGCTCGTGAGCTGAATCTTACAGAGTTGAAGGCTAAATTAGACAAGAGTAAGGCCAACGAGATGTTACTCACAGCCAAAATCATCGAACTGACATCAGAAGTTAAGAATTTTCAAAAAGTTTTATCTGAAAAAGAAACTGGGTGGAAGAACCAGTTGGACGATTTAACAAAGAAAAATACCAGATTTCAAAGGGAAATGAGAAAGGAGAAAAGTCAGCGGTCTAATGCAGCGCTTCAGCTGACGGAGCGTACGGCTAAACTAGAAGAAACCGAGAAATGCCTGAAGTCCTTGAAGAAGGAACACCAAAGGCTTGAAAAAGACTTGGAAACGCAAACGTCACGCAGAAAGAGCGTTGAGAAAAAACTAAACAGTTCAGTGCAAACAAACACTGAATTAAAAGTACAAAACGAAGAGTTTTCTAAGGAAAATGAAAAACTTCAAGCTTTAAATGAGTCATTATTGAAAAACAAGGAAATATTGCAACGTTCACTGGCTCAAGAAATACTTAGAACAACAAGTTTGAAAAAGAGACTCGCAAACTTCAAAGCTGAATATGAAGACGAGGACACGGTCAGGAAGAATGTTGAAGTTCCGTTAAATAACAGGATTAAAGAGTTAATGGACCACAACGACCGACTGAAAGCTGACGCTAAGAAAACGTCTGCATATGTGACACGTTTAGAAAAAGATAAGAAAAATTTACTATTAGATTACAGACAGCTGAAAAGGACAAATGATGAATGGCCAGAGAAATACTTTGCACTTACTCAGGAAAACCAAAAGCTTGCTACAGAATTAGACAACACGCGGATTCTTTTAGACAAAAATGCCTCAGAAATCCAAAATCTAAATCTTCAAATATGCAACGCTGTCAGTAAACGACTTGACGCTGAACAAGAGAAAAGGAAACAAAGTGAAGCTCATGAATCTGAACTCAATGCCATTGTGGAACAGAAGGACAGCGAAATAGAGGAATGGAAGGCAAGAGAAAAACTGCAACTGAATGAAGCCACACTTGCTAAAAGTCTAAAAGCTGAATATGGAAGCAATCTGTTTAAAGCTCAGGATCAAATTCAGTGTTTGGAACAGAAGATTAGTGTGCTTACAGATGCCAACGCACTGCTTTCAACAGAGAAAGAGTCTTTAGTCAAGGCGACATCGTCCCTGTCTCGCCAGCTGAAGGAAGTTAAGATGCAGTTAGAAAACACAGAGCAGCAACTGTCGTCAGCTCGGAATAAAGACGCCCAACATTCAAGCATCTTAGCGACTAAAGAAATGGAGAAGGAGCAAATTATCAAGGAGCTTGAAATAACAGCGACAGAACTACAGAACGCAAAAGACGAAATTAGCGATTCAGCAAAGAAAACTCAGGAACTGATTTCCAGAGAGAAAATGGAAGTTCAGGGAAAACTTGACAAGCTAGCCGAAGAATTCTCTAAAAATGGCTTGAAATCAGTAGCAATGCATGTGAAAACGCTGCTAAGTGGTACGTATAAAAAAGGCCAGAATAAATATACTGTTGGTCGTTTAAACCTGGAGTTAGAAAGCCAGAATTTTATGAAAAAGATCACAGAACAGAAGGCAGAGATTGAGCAACTGAGAGGCAAATTGCATAAAGCTATGGCTGCTCAGAGTAGAAATCTGTTGGCCAAGAGGAGAATCATTGATCCGGAAGGGCCCTCATCTTCACATGAGTTAGTTATTAAACTGAATAATGACAAGTCATTTACAGGTCAGAGGACAAATATGGTTCAATTGAATAAGCCCTGCATGTTTCCATCTATTGGTGTAGAGGGCAGAACCATCTGTGGAGCAAAGTAAGACGATGGTTTCTGGATGGGAGTTACTGAGGATGCACAGTCCGCCCTCCCTCCCCCTTAGAGCACTCACAGATACAGACAACAACGGGGCTGCATGACGGAAAGATGGACACTTTAGTCTTGCAGTGAGGTTCCTAGTTCAAATCTTGGCAGGAACCTTTCATGGTAGCATCTTGTCCTTCACGTATGCGTGGGAGGTAGGCTGTAACTTTTGTACACAATTTGATTTACCACGGCAAAGTTATTAGCAAAAAACTTTGGAAAATGTCTGAAATTTGGGCAGATTGAGTTATCCTTTCAAACGTTGAGTGTGTGGCTTTTTTAGATTTGCGTTAGCACTGTCTTGTGCCAGGTGGCAGGACCCTTTTTATTATGTTTTCAGGAATTGTCTAGTTTTTCTTACGCAGCTCGAACGACAGCGTGCACCCCTAAAACTATACATTAAAACAACCCGCTCAGCCGTGGGAGGCGTGGCCTATGATTACGGGTCGATTACCCAAGCTGGACCTGTTTAGACTAAAGAAAATCACTTTTTTCACTTTCTTCCTCACCGCATTGAAAATGAATCCAAATTCAATTCAATTCATAGATACTTTATTAATCCCAGAGGGAAATTAGAGTTTCAGTGCACACAATTCTGAGGTCAGACACACATAGGCATAGACACATGACAAGAATTGGTGACTGTGGTCATTCGCCACCCGAGTCGCGCTGCGCTAATAGAGATCAGAGGGTTTATATATGAGGATTGGTTCAGGTGGAGGAAAAAAGGCCCTTCAGAGTTACCTCTCCATATTGACTGAATGCTACATGTGTCTTTGTGTGAAGTCCGACCTTGTTTACTTTATGATTTCACACGGTTGCTATGACTACAAAGAATCATGTCATCAGCTTTAATATAATGGACATTCCGTCTAACAGGTCAGAATTAATTGACCAAATAAGGGCTCTTCTGCTGCTGCAGCAAGCAGTAAACCAGTGCAGGCCCAAACGTATTGTGAGGGTTTGCTGGGAACTTCTGGCAGTCTCCTGTCAGAAGGAGCTTCAATTCCCACCTCCGACAGAACTTCCAAAATGTTCCAGGGGAGGCAGGGGACATTGAGTCGGAGGGACCGGTGGTGCCTGTGCTCGGCAGCCTCACCTCTGTCAGTGCGCCCCAGGGCAGCTGTGGCTACATTGTAGCTCATCCCCACACGTGTACGAATGCGTGTGTGAATGGGTGAATGACCGATTTTGTTGTAAGCGCCTTGGGGGATGTAGAACCCCAAGATGGCGCTATACAAATACAGGCCAGTTACCATTTAATACAAACAGAAGCCATCCAGGCTGTTAGCACCTGCCAGAAAAAGCATACATGCTAATTATTCAGAAGAAAACCTGCTAGAATAATGTTTATACCGTGTAAATAGTTATTTTTACTCCTCCTGCCTCTTATTTATACAATGTTTTTATTTGTTTGTTGATTTGGGGTTCAAATATGTTATTTTCCCCGTGTTTTTAGAGTAGATGTTTGTATTTTGTACACAAACAAATTGTTTGGACTTTATCTTCACTACAAACTTTTGTTTTGCACAAAAATGTTTATTGTGTGCAACTGTTTAATTCTTGTGCCTTTACTGTTTGCACTGAACATTTGTTGTGATTTTTGCTGTAATTAAATAAAATAACTTTTAGTTATTTGTTATCATATCTTATAATTATACAAATAGGTACCAAAAAAGTAGTGTTAAAACTGTTGCGTCGATATGTTGTTTGTCAATTTGATTGGCTTAGATTTTGCCCTAAGAAATAAAAAGTCATGGGATCATTGAACATTTGTGTTATTTATTTTTGTTTGTTTGTTTGTTTTAAAGTACCGATTTAAATACCGTTTAGGAACCGGTACCATTTTAAAAGTACAGTGATCCCTCGCTACTTCGCGGTTCGTTTATCGCGGATTCACGACTTCGCGGAATTTTTTTGGAGCCTTATTCAAGGGAAATTCGCCGATTCGCTGTATTTTTCACAGATTCACAGTATTTTTCTATGCGAAATATAAAGAAATTCCTGTTTTTTTTTCATCAATTTCATCATAAAATGCACTTTTTGTAATGAAACTAAAAAAACAAGTAAAACATTTTTCTTGAGTTTTACCCACAAAAAGAGAATGTGATCATACGATAATTCAATATAGTACTGTATGTCGGACTGGTCGGCTGGATTCGGGAGTTGAGCTTGTAGGGAGCGCGTGGTTTCACAGACGCGGAAGTGAGAGCGTCGATGAAACGCCGGCTCACGCTTAATCTAGGAAACCCCCGAGTGTTCAAGCGTCAACGAAGTGACACGGAAATGCCGGGCTTTCCAGAAGTAAGTAAGATAACTTACTATGAGCTGATAGTTCGTTGGATTGATCGGTAGGTTGGAAACTCTGATCATGAATCTGAAGAAACGATGACTGAGTGGTGAGCTGGAAAGGTGACTTCCGTTTATAGCCGCGGTTTGTGACGTAGGTGCGACGTGGAGGGAATCCCCGCGAGGGGCATGCTGGGAGTCCCTACTTCGCGATTAGTCGACTTCACTGCTCTGTAGTGACTTTTTATGCCTTTCAGCGACTAGTCGCTGTCACGTGATAATGAGCGACAAGATGCAGTCCTCAGAAAAGACAGCAGGTGCCTGCGCAACGGGAGGCAACGCGCTGTGCCAGAGCGTCGGTACTGACACCCGCCGTAAAACGGACATTTAACCAAATTGTGACGTTTACCCTCTAGCAATGTAACCTTCCCCTCACCCCCATCCTAACCTTAACCAGCGTGTGCATGCAAAGCTCTGATCGTTGACGCGCTCCAGACATCTGCGTCCTGAGCACGGCCACAGTAACATTATCAAATCAGGTGTCGCCACCTCAAAAACTAATTTAACATGCGATCGTTCATGTCGGCTCATTTCCTTTTATGTTTTCTGTCTTTTATTCTCTTATTTGTGCCTGATGTGTTTCGCTGCTGTGGATCGGGGCGCATCACCTGTTTAGTCCTCCAATAACTTCACCTCACTGATGTGGCCGGCGAGCAGCGAGCACTCCGCTGTTTTAGCGGTCGGTAGATCTTTTAGAACTGCAGTTCAAAGGTAACTCATGAGGTGAATATATATGAACCCAGGTAGCAGTTTCTCTTTAGGATTGAGAGGAGATGCAGGAAGATAATAAACAGATACAGGACAGAAAAATAGTCAAATAAAAACAAGTTAGTTTTTGTACCTGCTGGTTGCAACAAACAGACACCATTGAAGGTAATCAGAAGTGAGGAACAGAAAATGAAATAATTAATTTAATGTTTAGAGCAGCAGGAACTCCGAGAGGCTGCAGGCGCACTGCGCAGGGGGAGGGGGGAGAGGGCTGAAGCAGAAACTACCGTTGTTAAAAGAAATGTGTTTAACTTTGAAAATGTGGGCGCAATTTTAATTGTCAAAAACTCCAGCGAACCCCCCCCCCCTCCGGCTTCAGGTGTATGACGTCATCAACGACTAGTCAAAGTCGACTCAATTTTCATTACTTGACAGTTGACTTCAGTTGTGCAGCCCCTACCAGAGAGGTGACATTTCATGTACCAAACCTAAACTAATCTAAACTAAAAGTTCATTCACACCATACCTCTAAACCCAAGTTTTAGGGTGCTTAGCATTGTGTGGACCAGCAAAATGTCCCCACAATGAGGAAATGTCCACATGTTACAGGTTAAAGTTAAAATTTGTCCACTTAAACATATAAAGACAAGTACACACACACTGACCAATCTCTATGTATGGCTGGAAGGGAAGGACTGCTGCCAGGACCAGTCTTCCAGTCCCAGGTACTAAGGAGCTCCGGATGTCCTGCAGCAGATGCAGAGGGTCATCACAGCGGTCCAGCAGGTTCAGACAGCTGATCACATCATACTGAAATCCAGTATTTTGCCACTCTTCTATTCCCAGCAATCTGTGCAGACAGGAAACAGAGAACATTACTGAAGCAACCACTGACCTAACATGGCTGATGCAGGTCGCCTCTTGTTGGTTCGCATACAGAGTGCAGACTCATTTCAGTTCTGATCATCCAGAAGGCTCAACAAACTTAGATGCTCAGTGATGTGAATGTGCAATTGGGCTGAAACAGCTTATAAAAAGTGATCTGTTACAGCAACAGCTCACTGCACAAGAGAAAACCGTATAATGGACTGGGTGGGACAACACAAGGATCATAAACACCGAACAACAGAAATACAAAAGATGGATAAAGGAAGCTATCGAGATAAGGAGACATGGATGGGGGACCATGAACAGAGACGATGGAGTTTACTCATTGGATCGCGCATGGGACTGCATCATCGGAGAGGGCAGAGCGGGCAGCAGAGGGCGACAACGTCCTCTGCTGCCCGCGGATAAACGGAGTAGGAAGTGACGCTACCATCAGCGTCAGCTCTGAAGATGTTTGCAGCTGCAAACGAAAAGTCAGCAAGGTAAAGAAAAACCTTATCTGTGTTAAAAAAAAGAACCAAAAATGGAATTTGAAGACAAACACAGCAAGAACGTACAAAAGAGGATTTATCTGTGTTCATTGAAAGCTTATTCCCATGGAACCATAGTTTGATTTTTTCCAACGCTGTTTGTATCACTTCTATCATTTGATCAATATTGTCTCCTGAATAATAAAAAGTTGTGTAATCAGCAAATAAGATACACCTTAACATATTAGATGCAGAGACAATATCATTTATATAAATAATAGTTTAAGGCCTAGTACTGACCCTTGTGGTACTCCACAAGTAATATTATACACCACCACCTTTTTTATTTTCCCGATTCTGGTAATACATCTCACATCTATTTGATAATCCTCAACATCTCCTTCTTGTAACCATGTTTCTGTAACTGCAATGACCTTAAATCTCATTTTATTTAGTGTTAAAAACACCAATATTTTATTATAATTGCAATGCAAACTTCTACTATTCTCTCTTTTCTTTTTCATCTTTTATTTCATTTAAAAACATAGTAACTTTAAAAAATAATCAAAAGAATGAATACATCTTACAATGCTTAAATGAAAAGGAGCAGATAGAAGAAAGTCTTATATGTAATCTGCCCCATTCACAGCCTTAGCAAAAAATAGACATACTCACTAACAAAGATGTCTGAGACAGCTGCCAAGCAGCGTGCCACTATTTAACAAACAATCCTTGAATGGAGTTTCAACACCTTAGTTCGAAATCATTGCTGATCAATACAGAAAAAATAAAATTAAAAGAAAAATACACTCAAGAGTATTCCATATAATTTCTTAACATATAGTTTTTTACATTCTGTTTGAGCATTATAATTGATCGGCGTCTTTCACTACGTGTTTCAGACGGTTCCATATCCTGACGCCATATACAGAAACACAGCACTCCAACTTTTTAGTCCTAAATCTAGATTTTATAAATATCTCGTACCCTTTTAAATTGTAGCAACTTAGTCTTTTTTTCAAAGTTAATTTGAATATTTATTGGTAATGATTTTTGTGATCTTCATACATGAATTTTAATATGTTATGATCCACTAAATCTGGAAACTTTAATACTCTTAACTTGGCTAATAATGGACCGGACGGTGCTCTATAATTACTCTGAGTGATGATTCTTATGGCTATTTTTTGTAGTAACAAAAGTGATTCTGTATGAGTTTTATTTATTGTTCCCCAGAGTTCAGTACAATAAGCAGTGTTGGGAGTAATGCAGTACAGAAGTAATTAATTACTGTAATGCATTGCTTTTTGATGTAATGTGGTAATGTAAGGCATTACAGGGAAAGAAAATGGTAATATTTACTCGGTACAATTGTCAGTAACGTGGTAATTACAATGCATTTTAAACCCAGAATCAAGATGCGTTTCTTAAAAATTCAAATTGCGGGAAACCCGAAAAAAGATCCAGTGTCTGCATATATTACGTCATTTATGGACTCAGCTTTGCGGGCATATAGGACGCCGCGGTAACGGCTCAGCTACTCCAGCTGCGTCCTCCACGCGGCCGCTGTAACATTCACAAAATCGCTCCACTAAAACAAAATAATTCACCTGCGATCGTTCATATCAGCGCATGTTCTCTGGTATTTTGTGCTTTTCTGACGTGCGTTGCCTCCGCTGAGTTAATCTGGGCCCCGGTGATTTCAACTCATTACTGCTGGAGCGCCGCACATGTGAAGATCCCTTTGGCTGATCGTTAGAAAGTAGGAAGTCTAGGAAACGGGTTTTCTGGAAGACGGAGAGAACATGCAGCATGCAGGAAGGTTAGAGAGAGAAAGGGCAGAAATTATTCAAATAAAATCAAGAAAAAACAAAGTGCTTGAAAAGAAGAAAAGTAGGTAGATTTATCCCCAATACACATGTTTACCAGTGAAAAGCAATAATATATAAGCATTTAATATTTATACATGTGATAGAATCAGATCACCCCAGAAGTCAGTCCCACATCCAGGGCCGTATCAAGGCGTTTGGGGACCAAGGCTAAATAGGCTTGGAGCCCCCACCACCTCACTCCCTGCTCAGTTAATCTAAGATGGCGGCGTGCTGAGAGTACAGATTGTTGTTGTTTTTATTTAATAAACAATCATTTTAAAGCACTGTTATGATATCTGACTGTTTTTAACAGCAATCCTAGCTCAGACACCACATCACCTTCCACCGGATGTGTCATGAGCTCACAGGCATCAGATTACCAAACTCATACTGAAGTTGTTTTGGTGAAAATAACTTAAAGTAATGCAAAAGTAGTGTAATGCCATACATTTTAAAATCAGTAATATTGTAATGTAATGAATTACTTTAAAATGAGGGTAACAAGTAATAAATAATGCATTACAGTTTTGAAGTAACTTGCCCAACACTGACAATAAGTCATATATGGTGCAATCAAGGAAAAATATACTTGAAGTAATGCTTTTTTATTTAAAAATGTTTCTATTTAATGCAGTAAACCAATTGCTCTGGCCATTTTTGTTTTTACACCATAACATGTGGCTTCCATGTAATATCTTCATCGATAATGACCCCTAGAAACGTAATTTCCTTCACTCTTTCAATTTTAAAATTTTCTATAGCTAATGACATGTCACTGTTTGCTCCTCTTGTTCCAAATACCATAAACTGAGTTCTCTAAAAATTCAGGGATAGTTTATTGACATTAAACCACGGTTTCAATTTTACTAGCTCTGACTGAATTACTTCTCATATTTTCTAGATTGTCACCTGCCTAAAAGAAGGGTGTATCATCAGCAAATAAATGTAATTCAACAATTTAGATACACTTGTGATATCATTGATATTGAAGTGGATGATGGACAGTGTATCATTCACCAAAGCACAGTCACGTAATTCTTGGTCGCTATAGTATTTGCATTTATTGTTATGCGTGTACAGATATTGCAGAGCCGCGGCAGCCAGCACAGCCCTTCAACATCCAAAGCCTTAAGGAAATGTGGGTGAATCTCATCCACTCCCGCAGACTTGCCACTGAGGAGCTTTTTGACAACCTCATTGACCTCAGCACCAGAGATTGGAGAGACCAACCCAAAGTCCCCAGACTCCGCCTCCTCACTGGAAGATGCGCCGGTGGGATTGAGGAGGTCTTTGAAGTATTCTGCCCACTGATGCATAACGTCCCGAGTCGAGGTCAGCAGCACACCATCCCCACCATACAGTGTTGTTAGTGCACTGCTTTCCCCTTCTGAGGTGCAGGATGGTGGACCAGAATCTCCTCAAAGCCGTACGGAAGTCTTGTTTCATCGTTTCACCTAACTCCTCCCATGCCCACTGATGCACACCGTCCCCACTGTAGTGAACCTGATTAGGCTCTTTTAATTATGTAGAGTAATGGTTTTTGCTCTTTTATGAAAGATGAACCATCCTACATATTAATTTGAGATATTAACTTTTAATAAATTAATAACCAAATTTTATAGTTTTAAGAAGACTCAAAGGTTGTTTTCATCGATAAACTGTCGATAATATCCGTGGGTCTGTGTTTCAGTTCAATGAAGAGACAAGTTTGAAAGTGAAAAGATTTAATTCTTCAAATTAAACTAATGATTTTGAAATGACAAGCATAGGAAACAACAATCAACATTGGCAACTTTGTTGAACAATCTTTAACAGTTGATATTTTAAACTTGCTCAAATAGACCTTGTGTTGGATGTGCTGAAAATTGAGAATGAGGTGAGATGAATGCGTGTGTGCGTCTGATTTTGCTTCAGGAAGAAACAGGTGTCTGAGTGAAAAGTGATGGTTTGAATAAACGTAGGTTTCGTTGGAAAAGATGCATCAAACACTATCTCTCGTGGACTGCCTCACCGTATTCGGACCCTCTTTTAGATCCGGGACGTCAAAGGAGGATGTTTCATCCAGGGCACCTCGGCTGACAGAGAAGACGGAGGTGTCCGACGCTCCGGTCCAGAGATGACCTCGGTACACGTGATGATGAAGCGTTTGCAGATGCGCTTTTAGCGGTTGCAATTCAGCTATCCTGTCTGGCTTGGCAGGAATAGCATGGGGGGGGGGGGCGTTGGGCTCCGTTCCCCCGTTAACGGTTGTTCGCACGTCCTCCCTCTTTCGTTGACCAACACCGAACTGAATCATGAACTGAAAACTTACCAAAAACCTTTCTCTTCTCAAAGCAAATGTGTGCGTCAGAGCCAATGTGTTTTGGAGTTTACTGTGAGAGTTTGTGTGTGAGTGTTTGAGTGAGTGTTTGAGTGTGTGAAGGTCATTACCAAACATCCTCAGAACATTATTTAATTAAGCAGTGATTCATTAGTTATTATGATTACCCAAAGCATAATAATCATTCATTTGATTAAAACACATTTATAATGAGCAAAGTGATAAAATGATTATTTAACAACTTAAAATAAAGGAAAGGAAGTTTAAGACTTTGTTATGTTATGACTAGCTTTTCCATGAGAACACATCTTCTGGCACTGCAGGTGTTCAGATGTTATGGTTTCTCCCAGACTCGCTGGCGTTCAGGTCTTAATCTGTGGGTGAAAGTTCTCAGCGACCCGGCTTTGACCCAGCCGAGTCAAATGAAACCTTTGGCACAGAAAACCCATATTTCCTCACGTTACACCACTATACACAGTGTTAGTGCACTGCTTTCCCCTTCTGAGGTGCAGGATGGTGGACCAGAATCTCCTCAAAGCCGTACGGAAGTCTTGTTTCATGGTTTCACCTAACTCCTCCCATGCCCAAGTATTTGCCTCTGTGACCACCCGGGCCGCATTCTGCTTGGCCTGGCAGCTGCCCCTAGAGTCCCACAGGCCAAAAAGACCCAATAGGATTCTTTGTTCAGATTGACGGTATCCCTAGCCGTCGGTGTCCACCAGTGAGTTCCGGGATTGCCACTACGACAGACACCAACAACCCTGCGGCCGCAGCTCTGGTCAGCGAAAATGGAAGCAGGGAACATGGCCATTCCGGACTCAAAGTCCCCCGCCTCCCCCGGAACGTTTTGGAAGTTCTGTCGGAGGTGAGACTTGAAACTTATTCTGACAGGAGACTGCCAGATGTTCCCAGCAGACCCTCACAATACATTTGGGCCTGCCAGGTCTGACTGGCATCTTCCCCCACCATCGAAACCAACTCAACACCAGGAAGTGGTAAGTTGACAGCTCTGCCCCTTTCTTCACCCGAGTGTCCAAGACATGTGGCTGCAGATCAGATGAAACAACAAAGTCGATCATTGTGCTACGGTCTAAGGAATCCTGGTGCCAAGAGCATAAATGGACACCTTTTATGTTTGAACGTGGTGTTCATTATGCTACACAATTTCTGACAACCCTGATCTCTAGCCTCCTTCAGAAGTTTATTCCTGTAAGGCACAGGTGTCAAACTCAGGCCCTTGGGCCACATTTGGACAGCAGTCCATTTCAAATATCAAATATATATTAAAACTGGCTCGCCAGACGATTTTGCAGCAAAGACGACAAATCCCATAGTGCTTTGCGGCATTTGTGCATCTCTCCTTTCTGTTTACATTCATTAGCATCCACACTACTACTCGGCGTCTGCAACATTACCTCCTCTGCCTCGGACAAACTGAAAACACTCCTCTTACTCAGCGCAGAGTTTACTCAGAAATTTGCCAAATCTAAAGCCCAGAAATGGATTTTAAATGCTCAGTTCCTTTAAGCATGAACATAACTTGCTTTTCATTGCGATTGAACCCACGCTCCTTCGGTTTTTTCACAAGCTGCTCGTAAAGGTATCTGTCCTCCACAGTCCACGTGAACTGTCTGGTGATCTGAGCTCCAGCTCTAATGGAGAGAAGCTCCTGAAGATCTGAATTACTCCAGTTTTCATCTATCTCAACTGATTTTGTTTACAAAAGCTAAACTTACAGCCCATGTTTACTCTTATTTTCAATATACTTGCCGGTTGACATCACCCTCTATTGTGCCAAGGCATAATATTAATTCACAACTGGCATTGCAGTAATATCACTACCAATCATGGCAGCACGAATGCCGTAAAATTCCTGCCAAGGCGCTTTCATAAGACCCACCGTGGTGGACCGCGTGAGTATTACGCCAATTAGCCAACATGGTGGGTCTTATGAAAACGGCTTTAGTGTTATTACTGTAACCCAGAGATCCAGGAGTTGCCCCAGAGCGCAGGGATCCCAGGGAGACTGTAACCGGAGAAGCCCCAGCCCCCTCTCAAGAGGCACAGAGGATTGCCCCGGGGGCCACAAACAGCAGAGTCCCGGGAGATAACAGCGGCAAGCCCACAGGCCCGCCCGCAGCCTCCCACCCCAAAGCTGGCAGGGCCCGGGACCCAGCGCCCCGGGACCCAGGGGTGACCAACCCCGCCGGGGACCCAACAGAGCCCATGGACGTAGATCCCACCAGGCAGCCACTGGGGCCAACCAGACAGATGCCAAAAATCTTAAGCCCCCTGACATGGGAGCTGCGAACACTCAGGCAGACCAAGGCTCCACACTCAGCAGCAAATGTGGCAGGGGGAAGGCAGGCAAAGATGTGTAGCAGCACAGGAAGACCCTAGAGATGGGAGGAGTCCAAAACCCCACCTGACATACACAGTCATACACAAACAGAGTCACACACTCCCTCATGGTCACACATACAACCGGAGACTTACAAAAGTGAACGCTAGGCACCCACTCGCGCTCCCCATACACACCCTGTTCAATCTGGTCCTGCTACTACTGCACAGAGGCTGCTGCTCAACCATCCCAGGACCAGTGAAGAAATAGCAGTAAAAATCCTCCAAGCTTCACAGCACATATCGCCAACAGAGCTACTCCAACATGCAGCCACCCAGAGCAGCGCAGTTCCGGAATGAATAAGGAATAAGGGAGGTGGTGGAGGACCTAAACTTGGAGACGGCCACAGAAAAGGAGCGCTCAGAGAGTTAAGAGGAGAACCACTCCAGAGCAGACCCTGATAGGCCTACCCAGTCTCTCAGCCTCTCCAGTAGCAGGTGATGGTCAACAGTGTCAAAGGCTGCAGTCAGGTCCAGCAGGACCAGAACAGAACAGTCCCCTGCATCACTGTGAGTCAGAAGGTCATTAGAGACCCTAAGAAGAGCTGTTTCAGTAGAATGAGCTCTACGAAACCAGGACAAACTGTCACAGATGAACGTGCCTGGCCCCGTCTGCAGGTGGATCACTGACTTCCTGACAAACGGGAAGCAACAAGTTAGGCTGGGGAAGAAAGTCTCGGACCTGCGGACCATCCGGTTCCCCTCAGGGCTGTTTCCCCCCCTTCGATCTTCTCCTTGTACACCAACAGCTGCACCTCCAACCACGACTGTCAAGCTTATCAAGTTTGCAGACGACACCACCGTCACTGGACTCCTCTCCTGGTGCAGCCACAACCACCTGGTGCTAAACACCAAATTTATGCATCTGCCTAATACTGTTTTAACTATTATTGCACTGTTTCTGTAAATCCTAAAAACTTGGTTTCACATCTCAAACATCACCGCGTGGGTCTCCTACATGATACGTTTAACTGGACATTTTATCATAATAATCAATGATTTACAGGAAAATCATGAAGATTAATAAGACTGCCCAAACTTTTACATCCCACTAGTTCAACAGCTGGCTGTACCTGTGTGGAAATGGAATATTTACACACACACACACACACACCCTGGAAACTCTAAATTGGCTCAGAGGTGCGTGATGGACTGGTGTAACCTTGCCTCTCCTGCAGTGACCCTGGATTTGGGCTCCAGCTCCCCGTGATACTGAACAAGTCAAAGGGTAAAATGGGAAGCGAGGGAAAAGTCCCTCTTCAGCCAACAGGAAGCTCTATGAAAGCGTTACTGTTTTGGATGATGTCATAACCAGTGTGGCCAGTTACCTGTGAGACTGTGGAGAGCCGGTCATCTGGTCTTCCAGTAACAAACATTCATAACTCACATTTCCAAATCAGAATGGAGTTTTATTGCCAGGTAGGGGGGAGTCTCACGTTACTTGGAGTTTGCTTTGGTGGAATGGTGCAAACATTGAAAAATAGATGAAAAAGATGACAAATAATAGATGTAAAGCGACTGCTGTATGGTTATAACGGTTATTTGGTGTTCAGAAGTCCTACAGCTGAGGGGAAGAAGCTGTTTTAGTGGTGCGAGGTTCTGGGCCTGCCTGATGATGGACATCTCCTGACTTCATGGGTGATGGTGGTACCAAGAAAGCAGTGAGAGTCCATAGTTGAGATGGGGGTTTCCTTCAGGGTTAATGGAGCCGACACCCTCTTGAAGTCCACAATCATCTCCACTGTCTTCTGGGCGCTCAGCTCCAGGTTGTTGTGGCTGCACCAGGATGCCAGTGGTTCCACCTCCCTCCAGTAGACAGACTCGTCCCCGTCTGAGAGGAGACTAATGAGGGTGGTGTCATCTGCAAATACGTCTCACACACTGGTGGCTGGAGGGCCACAGGTCATCGAGTCCGATGGAGAGAGGTGACCTGGGAGAAGGGATGTGTGGGGGCATCATGGTTGGCTGGTGGTGGGAACCATTCAACACAAAAATGATTCAATTAGCCATGACACTGTGAGCATGAAGATTAATGGTCCCTGGATGAACTTTAATGCATAAACATGAGGTTGAGCAAAGCACTGAACACGTCAAAGGTCAAAACACATTTATTTGTTTTCTTTGTGCATTCAAAGCATCTTCTGACATGAAGGTAAAAACCTGAGAAGGTAACATGTTCAGAACCCCATATGTCACAGAAGAGTCGGGCTCTGATAGCCAGGTGAAGGTGAGAGAGCCCAGCGGCTAACCGATAGTTAGCATGAGGCATACCACTGCTGATGGTGAGGGATGTTTTTGGTCTGAAGTGGTAAGAACCTATCAGAGGGTGGTCCAGCCAGGAGCATCCAACGTTGTCTGATGAAAGACTAGTCTGTGCTCCAACTGAAGAGCTGTTGCTCTAACATTTATACAGCATAACCGGATCCAGGTGTGCTCCATTGGAAGGGTGTCAGAACATAGACATCGGGGTACTGAGCCTATCTCTACCATCGGAACAAGCCTGTCAGCTCAAGACTTCCCAGCAGGTAGGCCTATGACACAAAAACAGGGCGGGGCTTCGGACTGCTGCACGTGTTAGGGTTCTGACCCTCCCTACACTTTAGGGATGGTTCCCCTTCTTAGAGCTGGTACTTCCAACAGGAAAACACACACCACTGGGTTGAGAAACACAAAACAGAGTCTTGAGAGTTACTTTTAAATGTCAGTCACACGAACATTTCTGCTAAACAAGTTTGATTCCAAGTCCAGCTCCCAGGACCGAGAACCTGCTGCTGATAAGTACCAGATACAGCTGAGGAGTCAAGTCCAAACAGGTCCACGATCAAACCTACAGCTCACCTGTAAAGATCTGACCTGGAGTTTCCATCCCATAATTACAGCTGTTAGATAATAACAGCCAACACGGCTAACATGCTTCAGAACCGGCTCAGGAGCCCATCCAAGTACATGACGACGTGTTGAAAGAGATGACCAACAGTTCACGATTCATTTAGCACAAGAATCTGAGCTGTTACAGAATCATCACACACTGCCGGCCCGCAGAAAAAGTCTCCACCTGGATTTACCTGAGCAGACAGGTGGGAGCCTCCTATTGGATAACTGCTGCCGGGCCATTATCTTTTAGCTGCAGCAACTCATTTACCCAACTGGTGCAACGAGCCGCTTCTCGTCTCCTAAACAACCACGTGGAAAGACACATCTGGTGGAAACCAATGGTTCCCAACCAACGGCATGCGTCCCCCTAGTGGTCTGTGAGCACATTACAGGGGTACGCAGAACAACGAATGTTATTTCTGACTTTACATCTTTCACTTCAAATTATGTAAAGTTTTGTGTTTTCATCACATTTAGCTCTTACTTTGTTTAAATAGCTTCATCTTTATTCCTTTTATGAGGATTTTTGTGTCTGGAAAATGAATCATAACAACTTCCGAAGTTTTGTAGATTTTAAAACACGTTTTAAACGTTAAATGTTCTTTAAATGGCATTCAATGCCTCATAATTGTAATTCTGACAAATATAAATACATGAAAACAATATTTTGTTATGTAGATTTTAGGCCATATGACCCATACCTTTAGATCAGGTGTGTGGCAGCAGGGAAACACCTAAAACATGTAGGACGGGGGAGCTGAGGACCAGGGTTAAGACACACTGTGAAGGAAAACCAGAGCAGGGCTGCAGCTGCGACTGAGAGAGCGCCTGAAGCCTCGTTCACACTGAATGCAGAATGGATGCGGTCCAGTTTCACATGGATCAGAAATCATCGAGTCCATGCAGAACATTTACTCCAGCTGTGGTGCTGATCCAGATGCTGAGCTCCAGAAAGTTTCCACGTGGGGTCTGGACCCTGCATGAGGATTGTTAAAGTTAAAGAGCTCACCTGAGCCAGGCAGGGAGTGAGACGTGGTTCAGCGTTGAGATTTACTGAAATTATTTTCATTTATTAATCAGTTGTACGTTCTACTTTTGGGGAATCGTCAACACGAAGGAGGAACTCGTGGTACGAGAAAATGCCTCAGGGGTTAAATGGTTTTGCTCCTATTTATCCAACAGATCCACTACTGTTCAGATTGGTGAACGTTCCTCCTCCCGTCTCCCACTGCCTTGGGGTGTGCTGCAGGGCTCCGCTCTTGGGCCTCTTTTTTCTATATATCTCCTACCACTGGGCAAAATCCTAAATCGGTACAGCGTGAATTATCACATCTACGTCGAGGATTGTGGCACTGAACGAGAAAAACTTGGGTTCCCGTTTTTCGGCATGCTTGGCAGACATAAAGAGGTGGCTGGCTGCCAGTTTTCTAAAGTTAAATGAGTTAAAGACTGAGTCCAGGGGCGGATGTAGGACTGAAGAAGATCCGGGGCTTAACACACACACACGCACGTGCGCGCGCACACACACGTGACTAGGGCTGCAGCTATCGAATATTTTTGTAATCGAGTACTCTATCGAATATTTTTTTCGATTAATCGAGTACTCTAATAAATTACCCTTTTGTGTTTGTAAACCATTATATCAAATAGCATGTTATAATTATGAAAGACCTGTTAAAATGAGCAAGCAGTTGCCAGTTATTCTTCAAGTTTTATTCAAAATTAGTTTGCAAAACTTCAGCACTTCAACTTTACTTCACAGTAAACAAATGGCTGTGCAAAAAATAAGTACACAACCTGAGCCGATTTTCCCCTCGTGCGAGAATCTGCTAGCCTGCAAGCCAGAGGATAACTGTTGAAGTAGCGCTGCGAGCGGCTGCGGCCCAAACAGATCCAGAACCGCTCATGGCGTATGCGCAAACAGCTCGCCGGCTGTTCCCTATTAACACACGTCCGTTTTAATTTCTACACTTTTTTTCTCACACAATAACAAGGATTGTCGAGAAAGCATGTTTGCCGTGGTTTTGTCAAATTATACTGATCACAAAACATTTATTTACTTTCTTTCGTTTTCCTCTCATAAATACCCGTGTCCTCCTGCAGCAATCCCGAGGGACAACGAATATCAATAACAACACAGTAAAAGTCCGACGTGTTGTGTAAAAATGCTATTTTTTAAGCACATTTTAAGTCCGACGTGTTGCTACCAGACGTACGGTGTGAGCTGAAACTGAGTGCTACAAACGAAAAAGTCGCACAGTGTCCGCAGAATATATAGAAAAACAGGCTAAAAAGCATTATCTTGTAGAGGCTCCGAGTCCGCTTGCAGAAGTGACATTTACAGGTGCTGCAGCACGGAGGATGTGGTGTTGTGGTAGGCTAAATCCATTTTACAGTATTTATACTGGACTACGTTTTCCGCCTAACGACGTGAAAAATGGTCCCACATCTTGACATTCTCTGTCTTTTTCGCACTCCACCGGGGTCCACGTTGTCCGCCATGGCTTAAGAGAAAGTTAAGTTACATTCGCTACTCTCGTGTGCAGTCCAGTGGGCATGTGCGTCACTTATTTCAGTCCGGGTGAAACATGACCACGGGCGACTGCAAAGCCACGAATTAATTAAATATGAATTAAACGAATCCTCGAGGCAGAGAATTTGACTCGAGGATTTTTTGTACTCGAATTATTCGAGGTACTCGAGGAATCGTTTCAGCCCTGCACGTGACACTCACTAGTCAACATCATATATATATATATATATATATATATATATATATATATATATATATATATATATATATATATATATGTCTTGTACCACATAATTTTTAATCTGAAGCTACATATTAAACATATTCAGGGCAGAGTATTGTTCCTGTTAGTGTTTAGTGTGAGATGATAGTAAATATTCCTTTTTTTTCTCCAACCACTTTACCTGATAAGCTAACTTTAGGCAAACCAGCAGCACCAAAAATATTTTCAAATAAGACTCACAAACCTGAGTCAGCACCAGTCTCATCAAAGCTGGGGTTCTGTTGTTGTACTTTTGGTCTAAAACACGTCCTTATGTCCATCTTCACTCATGCGTTTCAGGCAGAGAGTGTAGAAGAAGCCGGCTGCTGAAGGTCTTCTTCTTCAGTGGTGGAGGCTCAGGCAGGCTGTATACAAACTACTGCCAGCTGCGCCCTCTCTGTTGGACTTTGGTACTGCATGTTACTTCCGCGATTTAGATCCGGGGCTTATCATGAAAGATCCGGGGCTTCAGCCCAAGTAGCCGGGCCTAACGCCGCCCCTGACTGAGTCCATGGTCTCTGACACCCGCAATCCTTCTGGCTCTCACTCTGCTTTAGATTGTTTACCTCTAAATCCTGAGCAGTGTGTAATAACCTCGGGGTAACATTGGAAGCCAACATCTCAATGATCCCTCAGATAAAAATCAAGACCTCACCACTGAGTTTATCAGTTACGCCGCCTAACTCGTCCTGAAGCGGTGGCACTTGGAATTAATCATCCATGCCTTCATCACCTCTCGTTGGGACAATGCAAACGCACTACTTTGAGGTACTCGAGTCTCTGCCCTGAACTGGCTGCAGGTCGTCCAAAACGCTGCTGCTAGGTTTCTAACAAACACAAGCCAATGTAGCCATATGACCTCAGTCCTGGCACGTCTCCACTGGCTCCCCAACACTTTTCGTGTACGTTTTGAAATACTGATGTTTGTTTTTTGAGCTTTACTTGATCTAGCACCTCCCTATCTGTCCAACCTGCTCACCCCCTATTTACCTATACGCATGTTGAGGTCAGCTGACCTGCTTCTCTGCACTCCCCGGATGCGCTACAAATCACAGGATGAACGTGCGTTTGCCCATGCTGCCCCCACGCTCTGGAACTCACTGCCTGTAACAGTTAGGCAGGCATCCTCTTTGCCTGTTTATAAATCTCGTTTAAAGAACCACTTTCATGACTTGGCTTTCAGACAGTGACTCGTTTTATTGTTTCTACTGTTGTGTTTTATCTACTGTTCCTACCGCTTTTACCTGCTATCGATGCCTTGTTTAGATCCTTATTGCTTTGGTCTTTTTCTTTAGTTGATCCTGCCTGTTCAGCACTTTGGTCAGCTCTCACGCTGCATTTTAAATTGTGCTATAGGAATATAGTTGGTATGGTATGGTATCTTCCCTGATGGCAGTGCCTAGATTAATCTGGCTCAGATAGAGAGAGTGGTTCAGGAAGCATGAGACATCATTTTCACACATGGGTTGGCCACGTTGGGGGGTCAACGGGCAATCAGGCGGGGTACACCCTGGACAGAGAGCCAGTCCATCGCAGGGCAACACAGAGACACACAGGACAAACAGCCACGCACACACACACACACACACACCTAAGGACAATTTAGACAGACCAATCAACCTAACAGTAGGGCTGCACGATATTAGGAAAACCTGCGATATTCGATAACAGTGCTTAATATTGCGATATCGATATTACTCACGATAAATGAACAAATACTAAAGTATGCAGTGTTGATGTCGTCTGGCGTGTGACGTCTGCTCTGGGTTCAGAGCAAACAAAAACTAATGCATGAATTCCATTACAACATAACATTTTTATTGCAAAATTATGCAGCTGCACCCGCTACTGTGTTAGCAGCTGCACCTGCTACTGTATTAGCGGCTGCGCCCGCTACTGTATTAGCAGCTGCACCTGCTACTGTATTAGCAGCTGCACCTGCTACTGTATTAGCAGCTGCACCTGCTACTGTATTAGCAGCTGCACCTGCTACTGTATTAGCAGCTGCACCTGCTACTGTATTAGCGGCTGCGCCCGCTACTGTATTAGCAGCTGCACCTGCTACTGTATTAGCGGCTGCACCTGCTACTGTATTAGCAGCTGCACCCGCTACTGTATTAGCAGCTGCACCTGCTACTGTATTAGCAGCTGCACCCGCTACTGTATTAGCAGCTGCACCTGCTACTGTATTAGCAGCTGTACCCGCTACTGTATTAGCAGCTGCACCCGCTACTGTATTAGCGGCTGCACCCGCTACTGTATTAGCAGCTGCACCCGCTACTGTATTAGCAGCTGCACCCGCTACTGTATTAGCAGCTGCACCCGCTACTGTATTAGCGGCTGCACCTGCTACTGTATTAGCGACTGCACCTGCTACTGTATTAGCGGCTGCACCCGCTGCCGTGTTAGCGGCTGCACCCGCTGCCGTGTTAGCGGCCGCACCCGCTACCGTGTTAGCGGCCGCACCCGCTACCGTGTTAGCGGCCGCAACCGCTACCGTGTTAGCGGCCGCAACCGCTACCGTGTTAGCGGCCGCACCCGCTACCGTGTTAGCGGCCGCACCCGCTACCGTGTTAGCGGCCGCACCCGCTACCGTATTAGCAGCCGCACCCGCTACTGTGTTAGCACCCGCACCCGCTACCGTATTAGCAGCCGCACCCGCTACCGTGTTAGCAGCCGCACCCGCTACCGTATTAGCAGCCGCACCCGCTACTGTATTAGCAGCCGCACCCGCTACTGTATTAGCAGCAAAACAACAAACTGCATGCATGCAGTTTCTCAGTGACTTTAAAACATCACCTCCACCATAAAACTTTTTCTGATGCTCCAAATACAGAAAAACATCCCTTACCAGGGTTTTTAGAATAAATAAAACAACCAGAAAATAAGTTTAAATGTTAAATAATAGTTAACATCACTTACATGCAACAGCTAATTCTCTCATTGCTACTGAACATTTTCTCCACTTATGTGGTTATGATATAAGGCTGTTGCTGTAACTGGGAAGTGAACTGTGCTGGGCCAAACTAGGAGAATATTAAGATTTTTTGAGGGAAAGAGAAAAAAAATTGTCTACCTTTCAGAAGAGGAACTGGCAAAAAAAACTACATGAAAACATGTGAAAACGTTTGTTTTTAAGCCCAAATTGAACAAGTTTACCTAGATCTTCAAAAGCAGCTCAGATGATGAAACTGCAACTATGATTCTGATAACAAGCTAACAAACTGAACTAGCTCCTCTAAGATAACCGGCTAGCAGAGCTTCTGACTGACAGTTTATGTGCAGCAGCAAATCAACTATCCTGATTAACAAGGTTATAAAAGCTCATAAATGAAAAATAACTTTGATGTGTGGGGGAACTTTTCCAGGCCCTCTTTAGCAGGGTGGGACTGGGAGGAGAGTGCTGTAGCCTTTTAGCTGGAAGCTAACCGGAGCCTGGGGCTAACACCACCACCCGGTGGAACACTAGCGACATGGAGGGAGGTGGGTTGGTTCACCGGCACGTGTCGGAGTCAGCCCGGTTATTATCAGCTGCTTAACGACACTGAGCGGACTCGCGTTCTCGTTTGAAAGCAGCGCCGAATCCAGAAACCTCAGCACAAAGTGCGTTCGTTGCTCTGAGCCAGCATGACGAACAAGGGAACGGCGCCGCTATCTCAGTTCGGTGATACCTTCCATCCTAAGGGTCTACGTAGGGGGCGGGTGTATTACGTGAATGGACCCATCTGATTGGCCACATATCAGAAGGACTACATTTGACTGGTCAAATAATACTTCCGCGTAAAAAACAGAGCTGGTTTACAAAAAGGTGATGTATGACATGGATGGAAATGTTTGAACCAAACATTTATCGCTGTTTTTGACGTGCTTTGCGATGGGCCTATCGCACGTCCTGTTATCGAGATGACGATAATTTTTCAATATATTGTGCAGCCCATAGGCGGAGATCCTGGGGGGACGGGGGGGGGGGGGGGGGGGGGGGCAGCCCTACCTAACAGTCATGTTTTTGGACTGTGGGAGGAAGCCGGAGTACCCGGAGAGAACCCACGCATGCACAGGGAGAACATGCTAACTCCATGCAGAAAGATCCCAGGCCGGGAAGCGAACCCGGGACCTTCTTGCTGCAAGGCAACAGCTCTAACCACTGCACCACTGTGCAGCCCATGATTAAGTCACTAAAGAAAATCATTAAAAACAAAAACATCATAAAACAGATGACCGTGTCATAATAGAGTAAAACAACTGAATAAAAGGGTCTTCAGCTGCTTTTAAAGGTGAACAGTCAGTACTACGTAAGGACGTTCATTCCAAAGTTGGTAGCGAACAGCCTGGAAGTAGCAATCACCTACATGTCATATCTAGTCTTTGGAACTTCTAGAATGTTTGTGTACCTGAGGAGCTGGAATTTATCAAAGTAGTTTAGTTCCAGAAAAGTAATGAGTTGATCGACCACGGCTTTTTCTAAAATTTTAAAGATAAAACATCAAATTGCACCTGAAATTTTTAGGCTGAGTGCAAACTAGGGGTGAACCAAGCCCCCATAACTTGGGTCTGGAAATGAAGCAAAACAGGAAGTGACAAAAACTGCAGTTCCACCCTCATCCACTGGGGGCTGGGGAAGGCTAGCAGCTTATTTTCCACCAGAAAAACGCGTTGTTGTTTCATTTAATAACAGACTCCAAACAGAAGTCTGCTATTTCAGCTAAGGCTCGCTCCTCTGCTGTGCCAACGGGGCGTGCGTCTTGCACGGTCATCTTTTGTTTGCACAAATTACTTCATCAGTGTTTACCGGCTTCCCTTTTAAGTTTGAGTCGAACGAGAAATACTCCCAATCTGCAGAAGTCGTGTAGTGTGTAGTAGGGGTTGCATGACTTAATTATTTTTAAAGTCGACAGTCAAGTAATGAAAATCGAGTCGACTTTGACTAGTCGTTGATGATGTCATACACCTGAAGCGGGGGGGGGGGGGGGGGGTCGCTGGAGTTTTTGACAATTAAAATTGCGCCCACATTTTCTAAGTTAAACACATTTCTTTTAACAACGGTAGTTTCTGCTTCAGCCCTCTCCCCCCTCCCCCTGCTTCAGCCCTCTCCCCCCTCCCCCTGCTTTAGCCCTCTCCCCCCTCCCCCTGCTTCAGCCCTCTCCCCCCTCCCCCTGCTTCAGCCCTCTCCCCCCTGCGCAGCAGCCACAAACTCACTGATGCACCTGCAGCCTCTCAGAGTTCCTGCTGCTCTAAACATTAAAATAATTATTTCATTTTCTGTTCCTCACTTCTGATTACCTTCAATGGTGTCTGTTTGTTACAACCAGCAGGTACAAAAACTAACTTGTTTTTATTTGACTATTTTTCTGTCTTGTCTGTTTATTATCTTCCTGCATCTCCTCTCAGTCCTAAAGAGAAACTGCTACCTGGGTTCATATATATTCACCTCATGAGTTACCTTTGAACTGCAGTTCTAAAAGATCTACCGACCGCAAAAACAGCGGAGTGCTCGCTGCTTGCTGACCGCATCAGTGAGGTGAAGTTATTGGAGGACAAAACAGGTGATGCGCCCCGATCCACAGCAGCGAAACGCATCAGGCACAAATAAAAGACAGAAAACATAAAAGGAAATGAGCCGACATGAACGATCGCGTGTTAAATTAGTTTTTGAGGTGGCGACACCTGATTTGATAATGTTACTGTGGCCGTGCTCAGGACGCAGATGTCTGGAGCGCGTCAACAATCAGAGCTTTGCATGCACACGCTGGTTAAGGTTAGGATGGGGGTGAGGGGAAGGTTAAATTGCAAGAGGGTAAAGGTCACAATTTGGTTAAATGTCCGTTTTACGGCGGGTGTCGGTACCGACGCTCTGGCACAGCGCGTTGCCTCCCGCTGCGCAGGCACCTGCTGTCTTTTCCGAGGACTGCATCTTGTCGCTCATTATCACGTGACACCGACTAGTCGCTGAAAGGCATAAAAAGTCACTACAGAGCAGTGAAGTCGACTAGTCGACTAGTTTATACAACCCCTAGGAAGTACACAATCAAACAAATGTTTGCCGTTTCAGAAGGCATTCGAGGAAGAGCCCATACGGATGTCTGATGGGATACTCTTCCATAACTGCGGAGCCTGCGAGCCAAAAGACCTGAGGCCCATAGAGGATAGACGGACTTGAGGTATAACCATCGACATACTGTACATATATGGACAATGGGTTTCCATAGTCTCCAATATCACGTTTTTGTGCTAAAATGGGAGGTGGCCACCACCGCCATTTTGACCATGTCACAGGTTCCGTCAAGCCCAGACAATTCCAAAAAAGGGAAGAGAGGTGGAGCTTAGGGTGAGGCTGTAAGGCTGGGATCAACTGACGACACCCGGTCTAACTAGCTACAAGCTAACCTGAAGCTAACCCTGGCTAAACCAAAGCTAACGCAGAGGTGGGAGCCAAGCTAACGGATGTAGCCACCTAGCTACAACCGGAGCTAACTCTGTGGAACACCCATCGACCGCATGGAGTTCAGGTGGAGTTTGCGGCGCTTTTTCATGAAAAGTACCTTTCTGTGAATAAAAAAATATTAAATCGGTAGGTTTATAAGTTATTTCCGTAATGAAAATATATTTTGCTTTGACTATAAGTCGCTCCTGAATCGCACCAGTCATTAAATGTATAATGAAGAAGAAAAAAACATATATGTCGTATTTTGGGGGGAAATTAAATTATTTTTCTTACAAAATCTGAGACCAAGCGTTTCACATTGCAAGACAAGTACCGGTAACAATAACCGAATAATGCGCCCAAGGGCGTAGGAACCGGGGGGGGGGGGGGGGGGGGGACGTGTCCCCTCCAATATTGGACAAACGCGCATTTGCCCCCCCCCCCCCCCCCCCAATAACATGGAGAAGAAAAAAATTTATATGGAAATATTTGACGCGCGAGCTTTATTTTGAAAGACACCACGGACTTCTCTCCGACAGAGCCCCTCCCCTCAGGGAGTCAGGCTGGCTGAGTGAAGCAGGAGTCGGAGTAGACACAGGTGTCAGAGACAGACGACAGCAGTTCAGCGAGTTCTTGTCATGGGCAAAAGAAAGAAAGGAATTGTGAGTTGGTAATAATTTAGTCCAAGAGGATAATTGTATTTCTGGTCAAACGTTAGACTGGCTGACTAGCGTAAACATCTTGCCAGGCAGCATTAAACATTAAACAACACTACTAGTCAACAAAAAATGGCGAATTTTACAGTAACAGACAAAAACCATTTGACACAAAATAAATAAAAAAGTTGAATCTCCACTTAAAAATGGAGTTTGTAAGTGTGATTGTTGCTTGTTTGTGACATTCTCATCACATTTTATCTTTAAACCTTATTCATGTCACTTTTTTCATATAAGAGACCAGAGCAAGTTCAGCAGGAAATGATGAAGAAGGTGAGACAGGCAGCACCAGACCTGCTGAGGGTGAGACAGGCAGCGCCAGACCTGCTGAGGGTGAGACAGGCAGCGCCAGACCTGCTGAGGGTGAGACAGGCAGTGCCAGACCTGCTGAGGGTGAGACAGGGAGCACCAGACCTGCTGAGGGTGAGACAGGCAGCGCCAGACCTGCTGAGGTGCAGGTAGGTGCTACAGTGAAGAGTGAGATTTTAGATGGTTGATGATGAGAGGAAGATTCGAGCATGATAACAAGTGAACGCGACTAAATAATACTATAACAACCATGATTTTAATGTTGCACTAGTCGTCCAATAGTATTTTTACTCCTTATTCATGTCCACTGGTTTTATATTAGAGATCAGATGAAGTTCAGCAGGAACCAGTTGAGGGTGAGACAGGGAGAGCCAGACCAGTTGAGGGTGAGACAGGGAGAGCCATACCTGCTGAGGGTGAGACAGGGAGAGCCAGACCTGCTGAGGGTGAGAGAGGGAGAGCCATACCTGCTGAGGGTGAGACAGGGAGAGCCAGACCTGCTGAGGGTGAGACAGGGAGAGCCAGACCTGCTGAGGGTGAGACAGGGAGAGCCAGACCTGCTGAGGGTGAGACAGGGAGAGCCAGACCTGCTGAGGGTGAGACAGGGAGAGCCAGACCTGCTGAGGGTGAGACAGGCAGCACCAGACCTGCTGAGGTGCAGGTAGGTGCTACAGTGAAGCATGAGATGATTTTAGGTGGCTGATGAGAGGAAGATTTGAATGTAATAATAAGTGAACACAGTTAATTACAAGTAGAGCTGGGCAGTACGGTTGAAAGGGACTTTGCAGAGTTTTGAACTTTTATGCTCGCGGTCGCCCCCTCAGGCCAAAAGCGTAACGGCAGCTTCAATAGTAGGCTCGTGCACGAGGCGCGCATGCTGTACGTGCACACTCCTTAACGAAAATAACAGCTGAGACAGTCAGCTCTGTGTGTGTGTGTGTGTGTGTGTGTGTGTGGCCCGGAGGACAGAGGACAGGAGAACGTGCAGCTAATTAATTAAATAATGTGGTTCTGTAGCTTTCTCTTCAGCACAGCCGACAAAGGTTTATGATGGGTCAGTCCTCCTGCATGCTCAGATCATTCCCTTCCCTTGCTTGAAAAATTGTTCCAAAATGAAAGTTGAACCCACATCTTTTTATCTGTGAATTCAATGCCGTTCGGCGAGTCTCAAATAAAAATTTGGGCATCTTACTGTAAAAAATATACCATTAATGAAAAAAAAAACCTCTAAATAAACTATGTTCCCATCCGGAATCGAACCCAGGGCTTCTGCACAAAAATCCAACATCTTACCAGGCGAGCTAACGACCAGTGACATCACCTGTATCTGTTTGTTTTAAGAACGGTTCGGAGGGCGATGCCTGAGCGTGAACGCGCATGAAGCAGCCTGCTCGACCCGAGCATCTCTCTTTTTCTGTGATTTTACAGAAAAACAGGTAATCACAGTAAAAATGCCAGGGCTCATTCTACAGGACCAGGGCATTGCAGGAGAATGTATGAAGAAGATATTTATTATTCCTATACATGTTTTGGCTGTCACACTTCCATAATGTCCCTTTAAACCCAGATGAAAAGGGCTCGTTAAGATTTACTTGTTTGGATTTTTTGCAAACTGGCCAAGCTGGTTTATACTAATATTAATAATAACATTCATAATATTAAGACACCCAAGCACATTTTACAAGGCAGCTAAAACACGGCATGAACAACATAAGCATATGAAACAGATAAAATACAAGCTTTAAAAACAACGTATCCTCACTCATGTTTGTTTTACTACAGTGAAAAACATGAAAAATGAAACATTTCAACAACTTTGTTTACTGTAAGACAATTTTACGTGTACAAAAGTACTACTTTTATTTTAATAGATTTTTCAGGTTTTAAAAATTCTGATTTACCATGTCCCCTGAAAGAAATCTCCAGGCTCTACAGTAAATGCATGCATGCTTATCCTGCAGCTCAACAGCAAACCCGGTGAGGAGGAGCTTGTTGTTGCAACATCCAATAATTGAAGAAATCAGAAACAATCTAACCCCCCCCCCCCCCGGCCCTCCACCTCTCACCCGGAGCAACTCCAGCAAAGTAGAGTGTCCAACCCCTCTCCAGGTCTCGGGTTCCAGAGCCAATGCAATGTGTCGAGGTGAGTCCGACTATATCTAGCCGGTACCGCTCAACCTCTGCCACAAGCTCCGGCTCCTTCCCCTCCAGCGAGGTGACGTTCCATGTCCCAAAAACTAGTTTTCTTGTCCGGGGATCGGACCACCAAGGCTCCCGCCTTGGTCTGCCACCCGATTCGCATTGCACCGGACCCTTCATGTTCCTCCTGCGGGTGGTGGGTCCACAGTTGGACGAGCCCATGTATCCGGTTCGGGCTGGGCCCGGCCGGGCCCCATGGGCGAAAGCCCGGCCACCAGGCGCTCGCTCACGGGCCCCAACCCCAGGCCTGGCTCCAGTGTGGGACCCCGGTAACCCTCCGGGCCGGGTAATTCGACTCTTCGTTTTAACCGCCATGAAAGATCCTTCGAACCGTTCTTTGTCTCAGCCTTCACCTAAGACCAATTTGTCATGGGAGACCCTACCAGGGGCACTAAGTGCCCCAGACAACGTAGCTCCTAGGATCATTAGGGCACTCAAACTCCTCCACCACGATAAGGTGACGGTTCAAGGAGGAGTATTCTCAACCGGAAAAGGGTGGCTTGCCACCTCCGGGTCGGGGGAGTGGTCCTACCTCAAGTGGAGGAGTTTAAGTATCTCGGGGTCTTGTTCACGAGTGAGGGTAGGAGGGATCGGGAGATCGACAGGCGGATTGGTTCGGCGTCTGCAGTGATGCGGACGCTGAGCCGATCTGTCGTGGGGAAGAGGGAGCTGAGCCAGAAAGCCAGGCTCTCGATTTACCGGTCGATCTACGTCCCAATCCTCACCTATGGTCATGAGCTTTGGGTAATGACCGAAAGAACGAGATCGCGGATACAAGCGGCCGAAATGAGTTTCCTCCGTAGGGTGGCCGGGCTCAGCCTTAGAGATAGGGTGAGGAGCTCGGACATTCGGGAGGGACTCGGAGTAGAACCGCTGCTCCTCCGGATCGAAAGGAGCCAGTTGAGGTGGTTTGGGCATCTGGTCAGGATGCCTCCTGGACGCCTCCCTGGGGAGGTGTTTCGGGCATGTCCTGCCGGCAGAAGGCCCCCGGGTCGACCCAGGACACGTTGGAGAGGTTACATCTCCAATCTGGTCCGGGAACGCCTTGGGGTCCTGCCGGAGGAGCTGGTGGACAAGGCCGGGGAGAGGACGGCCTGGAGCTCCCTAGTTGGGATGCTGCCCCCGCGACCCGGACACGGATAAGCGGAGGAAGACGACGACGACGAGAAACAATCTAAGTGGTAAATGGCCGGTATTTGTTTAGCGCCTTCTTAGGGTTCTACAATCCCCCAAGACACCGGTACCACCGGTCCCTCCGACCACCAGTAGCAGGCAAGGCGGGCTAAGTGTCTTGCCCAAGGACACAACAGCAGCATCCTCTGGTCGGAGCCGGGGTTGAACCTGCAACCTTCCAATTGCTGGACAACCCGCTGTACCTCCTGAGCTGCTGCTGTCCCAAAATAAATAAATATATGATACAGTACACACACACACACGTTTTCATGTTTGGTGTGTATTACTTTACAGTAATATAGGCTGATGCATTTGTTTCATAATGAGGATGTGATGAATTAAATGCCTTTCTTTCGTAATGAAGGGTTAACAATGTAACACACCGCTTGTCCAAAAGGTCTCCACCTGGATTTAACTGAGCAGACAGGTACGAGCCACCTATTGGCTGTGTGAGATGTCCTTAAGCCTGCTCAGCCATTTGGTGTAGCATATTTTGAGACACCATATTTAATGGGCAGGATTACTTAACTTAACTTAACCTTATTGAGCCATCTCTACCACTTGGTTGAGTTATGTTGTACTATAAAAATCCACTAGATGGCGCTGTGTCAGCAAATTGCAGACCTCATCTGCAGGAAATCAGAAACAAAAAAAAAACTCTGGACACATGATTGTTTTGGCAGAAAATTTTGAAGGTAAGTACATTTTTCCACAGTAAAATCATGTCATAGTATTTGCAGAATGTTATTATGTCATTTGATACCAGAAAATAACTGTAATCAATTCAGAATATATTTTCTAAAACATGCTCAACCAAACGGTCGAGTTATCAATCGATGGTAAGGTTAGCAACACTAAGCTAATGTTTAGAAATTTAGTTTTGACATGTTAAATTGACTATTTTCCATGAAATAAAATGATTTAATGATCTATACATTTAAGTGTTAGGTGTTTTAATTGTTTTACATGACAAAGTAAAAAAGATTTACTCTGTCATTGTTTTTAAAATGTTGTTTTAAATGATAGGTAAAACAAAAATAAAACCATTGCAGTTATTTGAATTTTACAAAACCCTCTACAACACCTACAATTTCCTTTTCTTTTACATTTAATAGATGGATTGCAAATCCTTTTATGGTGCAAGGCAACGCACTTCTCTGGCCCTTGTGCCTGAAAATTCTCAGGACTCTGATGGTGAACTGAGTGATCATGACCCTATAGAGGATCCAGATTTTCAACCCAATTTTGCAGATGATAGTGATGAAAGCTATTTTGATGTTTCCATGGAAGAAGATACTCCTTCAACAAGCAGATCAACACAGTTGTCTCATAAAAAGAGCAAAAAAAGGAAACGCATCCTAAAAACTGTTTCCTTGGAAGAAGCAGAGGATACATTATACCCATATTCCTTCTCAGTCCCCAATAAAGATGCAAGAAGAATCCGACCCTAACCCTAACCCAACACTACCCTCAGTGAAGAGGAGCAGATGTTACCTTTGGGAGCCAAGGTGGTGACAACACTTTGTAAAACCATAACACAGCCCAGGCTTTCTGTTGTGTTTTGTGACAACTACTTGACCAGTTTTAAACTGGTGGAGTACCTGGACACCTCGCTGGGTGTCAAATGCTTTGGCACTGTTCGACCAAATCGCACAGGTGGAGCCACTTTGATGACAGACAAAGAGCTGACAAAGAAAGGGCGTGGAGCTTTTGACTACAAGGCTGCTGAAGGGGTGATCGCAGTGAAATGGGTTGACAACGAATCTGCTGAGTAATGTCGTTGGGGTCATGCCATTGTCAACTGTCAAACGCTGGAGCAAAGAGTCCGAGGCAAAGATTTCCATCCCATGCCCATCGCTCATCCATGCCTACAACGAGCATATGGGAGGGATTGATCTCTCTGACATGCTGGTACACCTGTACAAGACCCCAGCCAAGTCTACAAGATGGTACCTACCACTCTTTGGGTACGTGCTTGATCTATGCATTACAAATTCCTGGCTGGTCTACAAAAGGGCGTGTGGACAACTGAATCAGAAACCAATCTCCTTGAAAAGATTCCGCCTTGCAGTTGCCCATAGCTTGAAACAAGTCAACAAGCCAGCATCCAAAGATGGCCGACCATCATCCAGCTCTCCACCCCTATCAAAGAAACGCCACATCACAAGACCCTCACAACCACAACCAGATGTGCGATACGACAGCTGTGGGCATTGGCCACTTCACTGTGACAAGCGAGGCCGATGCAGTTATTGTCCAGAGGGTGTGTCAAGATGGAAATGCCAGAAATGCAACGTTTTTCTGTGCTTGAATGCAAATCAGGAATGCTTTGCAGCGTACCACCAGAGGTTCTAATGACCAGGAGGTTTTGGTGCAGTTGCATCATAAATGAGAAAAGAAAAGAACCTGAAAAAATTCAGCGTGTTCTCTAATTTCCAGTGCAAAGTGGAAATGGTGAATAGGACACTTTCAGAATTTTATGGAAAGTAAAAAATGTTTATGCTGTTTCAACACTACAGTGAAAGGTCAGAAGTAAACTTGCATGCTCTGAGCATCTTTTACAGTATTTGTATGAAATGTTTCTGATCATTATTTGTGTTGTTTTTTTTTTTTACACTTTGTTAGAATAACTTCCAAAGTTGAAATGGAATCTAACTGTTTGGTGTCTTACTACCAAAATAAAGTGGGTAAAAATTTTGAGTAGTTATTTTTATTTCAAAAAGAGTGTAATGCTGACCTTCTTTCCCCTAGTTGGTATGTCTATTTTACTTTATTTACTTTTACCATAGAGACACATCTCAACCGTTTGGTAGAGGGTAGTAATTAAAAAACTATGAAGTGTGTATAAAAAATATATTGATTGTGATCATTATTCACTAGAAGGAATAGAAAACACAAACAAATATTTTTTTCATTAGGTTTTTCTTGGTGGGGCCGTCAAAGTACTAGATATTAGTAACAAAAATACGGAGCGCGCCTGGTGACATTGAGGGAGAAAAATAACCCGTGACCACAGGATACTTCGACGTGTGAAACACGTTCCTACGAGTTATTAAGTCGCGGCCATGAGACCAGTATTTTGGTTTACTCATTTTTTGTTTTGGCCAATAATTTAGATTTCGATGCATCCCTGATTATTACATTTTTTAAATTCATTTCTCCTTCCTTTTGCTCAGTTTTTAATCACGTTTTTTAAATTTATTTTTATTTTTAATTTGTTAAATTTTTGTTCCTGTGAAGCACGTTGTGATTTTTTACTTGAGCTGCTATATAAAAGATGGTTTTGTGGAGAAACTCAGAGACGACTCGTCTGATCACATCATTTATTCTCTCCAAGTGAATCAGCACAACACAAACGTAACATCTTTGATGGTGGCGTCACTTCCTTCGTTTATCCGCGGGCAGCAGAGGACGTTGTCGCCCTCTGCTGCCCGCTCTCCCCTCTCCGACGATGCAGTCCCAACATAAACACCAACACAGCCATACACAACAGTTAGAAACAGACTAGTACACCCAAAAGACAAGATACCAGCTGGACTTAAACGTGGAGTCGTTTACCAAATCCCATGCAAACTCTGCAATAAAACATACATAGGAGAACCCGGACGCCAACTCAACACACGAACAATAGAACATAGAAAGGAGTGTGAGAAAGAAACAAGTCAAAAACACACAAGAGCAGCAAAAGAAGAAGCAGAAAGCACAATAAAGAAGTCAGCCGTAACAGATCACTGCACAAGAGAAAACCATATAATGGACTGGGACAACACAAGGATCATAACCACCGAACAACAAAAATACAAAAGATGGATAAAAGAAGCAATTGAGATAAGGAGACGTGGATGTGGGACCATGAACAGGGACGATGGAGTTTACACGCTGGATCGTGCATGGGACTGCATCGTCGGAGAGGGGAGAGCGGGCAGCAGAGGGCGACGACGTCCTCTGCTGCCCGCGGATAAACGGAGAAGGAAGCGACGCCACCATCAGCGTCAGCCTGAAGATGTTTGCAGCCGCAGACGAAACGTTGCAGGTAAATAAACCTTTTCTGTGTCGTAAAAAGAACTGAAAGATGGACTTTGAAAACAAAAGTAACATCTTCTGCCACACATCTCATCCTATCTTCTGGGAGTGAGTGGAGCTTCTTTACGCTTCTCTCCCATATTCCAGTCAGAACGGACAAAGCTCCATGGATGAGAAGTAAAACATTAGAGACGTTCGTTGAGCCACGGTTCATTAATTAGAATAAAAAAGTTTCTTCTAGCAGGCACGGGATGTTGGTAGGAGTTTGTATCTCTGTTACCTGCCAACAGTTTTGCTTCTGGGCTGAAGCCTTCTTCAACCAAACATGGTGGAGACGCGTTTGGTTACTATGCTGAACATAACATAAACCCTCATGTACTCATCACCCTTACATGAATTGTCTCTTCTGCTGCATCGTCTCCGCTCTGATCTGTGATGTAACTTTGTCTTCTCCTTTAGCTCTAAACTGTAATTCCATCTGTGTGTATCTTTAATGTGTTCTCGTGTTTGTTGCTGGTTCATTTCCTGCTAACTGTAAAGCAGCTGAATTGTTCGTGTTTGAAATGTGCTCTATAAATAAAGCTGCCGTGCCTTCTTCATGGGCTGTCACCAGGTGGATTGCTGACGTGGCCGATGTCCGGTATTCCCGGACCAAGCAAACCCCGACCGACGACGCAATGTCATCTATAAAGTACCTGCCTGTCATGTAAAAAACGTCACATCGGAGAGGACGACAGCTGCACATCCGAACAAACGAACATCATACGGAGTGTGAAAAAGAGACTAGAACCAGTCTAACAAGACGTAAAAGCAGGTGGCTGACAGCAACACAGAACCGGCCACTGCAGACAAAGTAATCGTGTGATGGTCTGGAACAACACGGATTACAGGAAAATACAGAAATCTATAAAAATCAAAACACACGACAGCTCAACCATAACAGGGATGAAGGAGCATACGAGCTCGAGACCCCGGGACACGCTCCTCAGCGCCGCCACACCATCAAGCGCATGTGGACACCACATCTCCACACGCTCTCTGGGGAAACCGGATATGAGCCACGTCAGCATTCCTGATGACGGCCGGTGTGGAAGGCTTCAGCCGAGAGGCTGGACCTGCTGGCAGGTAAGAGAGAGTGATACAAACTCCTCTCACCATCACCCCATGCCTTCTAGAAGAAACGGTCTCCCTAACTTTTCTAGAGATGTGAAACGTCTTCAAGAAACCAAATGGTAAACGGTCTGTATTTGATATAGCGCCTTCTAGAGTCCTGGAACCCCCCAAGGCGCTTTACAATCAGTCATTCACCCATTCACACACTGGTGGTGATGAGCTACACTGTAGCCACAGCCGACCTGGGGTGCACTGACGGAGGCGAGGCTTGTCCATCAACTTCCTGTTTATGAATCACAGAGTTTGTGTGGAAAGTCGCGTAGGCAGTCTTCAGACCGTGTTTTGTGTGTAAGCAGCTTTATAAAGGAGGCAACTTGAGACCTGTTGTAGTTAAAATAAAAAAGGTGTGTGTGTGTGTGTGTGTGTGATACGGACAGAGCTGCAGAACAACCGAACAAGCAGCAATATGTCCGCAGGTCTCCTCTTTATTACCAGACATAAGTCACCGTTCATAACAGCAGTCATCACGTCACAAACAACACCTACAGGTAGGTCAGGGCTAACGTGTGTGTGGAATGCTGTGGACCGTAGTCTTTATTGTGTGTGTGTGTGTGTGTGTAAGTACATCAATTACACTGGGTACCATCCAGTTCATTACCATGACAACGAATGCGTACAGAATTCAACAGTGAAGAGATGCTAACAGTGTGACGTATGTGGCGGATAAAGTCATGTAAACACGATATACAACACTGTTTTAGAGCTGCAGCGTCTGTAGGGGGGGGGGGGGTAGACGCAGGCCCAGTCCCAGCACTCACACTCGCACCCTTTATTCGTGCGTTCCCAGCCAGCGGTGCGACTGCGTAGGGTGTCTCGGTTCTCAAGTGCAGAAGTTGACCACGCCCTCATTGCACCCTTAATTTGCGCTTCACCCAAGTCCAAAGCGATGCGATCCTCGGTCGAGGGTATTACCCACAATTCACTGCTGCGGGAGAAAAGGTTCAAGTTCCTTTTGTGAAAACGTGTATTTTCTAATGAAATTAGTTCATTTCAGGACGATTAGTTGATGCTCTGAGTGTTTCAGACGAAGCAGCAATGAATGCAAATTTATTTCAAAGAACTGGTTGGCTGTTTGTTTAAAAGTTGTTAATAAAGGTTTCTGAAAAAGCCACCAGCAGCCCGGCACGCGTTGTGATCGATGAGGCAGCGCTCCCTGTCTCAGTGCACACTTCCTCCTAGTGCACGTAGCCGACGTCCGCGGTGTGAGTGTTGAGACTGGGCCAGAGTAACAGAGTTACAACGAGCTCATGCACACTAGTTCACTAAGTACCACCGGGGGGTTACTAGACCATGTAAACACAACACATGCACATGAATGAACGGCTGAGGAATCCGCGGGCTCCCTGTGGACCTCGGGGTCATTCATCAAACCGGCCCTCCATGATGCTCTCAAAGGAAAACGGGACAAACTTGAATCCCTGGCCCGAGTAGAACTTGTTCTGGAATTCCACCCTGAAAGGAGATGCCAAGAAGGAAAGAGGCAGTCAGGAGCGCGTCTGCGTATATCGACCAGAACACAAAGTTTCCAACTCAGGGCTGCTTGATGATGGCTAGAATGATCAACCTGCACAGAGCAGTCAGAGGGAGAGGAGAAAGCTCCTGATCCCGGGTACAGAAGAGCCAGTGCACTAGTCCATAGTGTAGGGCCGAAAGGCTCCACTTTTTCAGTCATACTCAGTACTATACGTACCCAGTTTAAGTTATCATGCATACTGACAGCAAAAGAGTAACGGGCTCGACACACGGGAGGCCACGTCGCCTCTCCTCCATTCATTTTCAGTGAGACATGCGTGACAAAGCGATAGTCGCGGGTCTCCCTCCTACCAAGCGAAACGCGAAAAACGTGCGTGTGAAAGTTTGCGCTCATGCACGTGTCGTGCACGTACAACCCAGCGATGTGATCCCAGAAAGTTGAAATATTTTCAACTTTTCATCGCTGTCGCTCGGACGAGGACCAATCAACGGAGGTTTCATTCACTGACCAATGAGCGGACAGGATGCTCCGTACATCTCCGAGCAAACATGGAGGAGAAGTTGATTATTATTATGTTTTATAGTAAAATCAGAAGTAAGACTTCACATAACTCTAGCAGCACCTTGTGAAACATCATATCTACCGCTTTATTAACTCTGAACCGCTTAAATAACCTTAATTCCCT
Organism: Nothobranchius furzeri; assembly: GCF_043380555.1. NCBI lineage: Eukaryota > Metazoa > Chordata > Actinopteri > Cyprinodontiformes > Nothobranchiidae > Nothobranchius > Nothobranchius furzeri. Next base: position 1,764,633 of record NC_091756.1, read on the forward strand.
CCAACCTGACACAGCCAATCAACACAACGGAAGTTTAGATTTCGCCATGGAACAGAACGCGTAGACGGCTTTGCCGCTGTCGGGGTCGCCCTCCGTGTGTCAGGGAATAAAAGCGACGGCGACAAATTTCGCTGATCGCGGTCGTTTGTCGCCTCCCGTGTGTCGAGCCCCTTACAGTGCATTTATAACATACAATACATAGAAACATGTATGTTGTGGTGAACTTCCACCACCTGCTGCATAATAAACATGAATCCTGTCCAGCGGTGCTGTAGGGGTGTGTACAGCAGCGGCCCGTCTTAAGCTTGGTTTATGCTTGACGCATTCACTTCCCGCTTGGTGATGCGGCTCGCGGCTGGAACGCGCTTCACAACTCGCAGCGTTTATGGTTCATGCGGCTCGTCTCTGCGGTGAGCCAATATTCTCCCAAACTGTAGGGGGCAGCATGGAGCTCTAAAGCATGCATCCAACACTACACCATAGTAGAAGTAGAAATTACTGTTTACAACACGGCATTCCAGCATTTTTAACAGCGTCCTCGTCTTTTCCGACAGTGCGAGCTATTTCTCTCCAAGAATTATTAACAACATGTTGATCACGGTGATCTCTGAGAGCTGAATCATACAAATGTCTGTGTTTACCAACCTCTGCCGTACTAGTTCTTGCCGGTCCGCCATGTTTTTCCACGTCCGACCGTCCGCGTGGTTAGAAATTTTCCGAGGTACTCGTTGCGGAAATCTTGGGCCGTGCGGAGACGCGGTGGAGGGGCGTGGTTGTTTAAATGACGCAACTTTTCCGCGCAGAGCCGTGCGGACCTCGCAGACGTGTCAAGCATAAACCAACCTTACGCAGCATCTGTGTGGTTGGACCTGTTCAGGTGAACACCCAGGTACCTACAGGTGTCCACCACCTCAGAGTCTGTTTACTGGTGAGTGAACACCAGATCTGCCGTACACATTTATAGGAGCATAACTCACCTACAGTACAGTATGTCATGTGATCACGTGCATCTCTCACCAGTGCAGACGCAGGGCATGCAGGAACGCCGAGAGCCCCTCCATGATGAGCAGGATTGCCACAGTTAGAGCAGCAAAAGCTGAGAAGATGATGGACAATCCAAAGAACCCCCCTCCACTCCGGGAGGACAGACCCAAGTGCATCACCATGGACCACAACACCTCAGACAGCTCTACACACAAACCAGCAGCACACTTTGCTTTGGTCATCTGTAACGTGCAGCATCATCATTTCTTTGTAGAGACACAAATCCTTACGTGCATGGGCAAGGCTGAGGGCCCAGAGGCGCAGGTAGGAGGCCGTGTTGGATATGCAGCCCAAGCAGTACTCAATGGTGTGGATGGCCTGGTGGACAGCTACATCCCCAAAGTTAAACTGGAGAGAACGAGTCATTTTAGCATCTGTCCGTCTGCCTGCATGCTTCCCGCTAAACTGCAGTTTTGGTTTGATGACAACAAAACTAGAGAGCAGAAACTCCAGGAAGCCGGCTAAATCAGGACAACACGGACCGACCAGTGCACCTGGCATGCATGCTTTTGTTTGTGAGAGAAAACAGGAAAGCCTGAAGAAAACACACATGCATGTGAGAACAGGCTAGCTCCACACAAGAAGGGCTGATGAGGGAACTGGAAGCAGGTGAGACTGATGAGCAGGTGAGGTAAAGCAGAAATTAGGACGAGGCCACCAACTAAACTGGATGAAAAAGGAATCCGGTAAACTAAGATTCAACTAAACGGCTGAATGAAACCTAAGAATGACTGGAAGATAAACTGAAATAACTGGAGAAGAAAAACCAGTCAGCTAGAGAGGCTGAAGGGCTGGGAAACACGATACTAAATAAATGAAACACGAAACTAAGATGTGTAACTAAAGGGACTAGAAGACAGGAACCAAAGGCAGTAGGGGGGGGGGGGGGGGGTATGAAGGCATGAGCACAGATGAGGGAGGGAAAGAGCTTCTCTGTCGGGCCTAGCATCCCTTCTAGAGCAGTTCAGCACCTATTCAATGCCCCAAACTGCCATTCAGGCTCAGCTTTCCTTTGATTTAGTTTTACAAACACTGTGACATATCAGTTGCTATGGAAACGTATCCAGTGTCCAAGTCAAAAGTCCAGTTCTGAACGGTGTTCAGCAGTCAGTCAGATGTTTTCACTTAAGTTTCAACGTATTTCACGCTCTCGAAACACGTGAGCTCACAGACCGAATATCTGAGTCTGTAATTCACGAGTGACTGTTGTTCCCGCGGTGGGGTGTTTCTCCTGTTGCGCTGCAGCTTTTGTGATGTTCGAGGCGCGTTAGACCACACCGGCGTGGACGGGCGGGGAGGACAGAGACATGCAACACAAACAAGGAAAGAGAGGGAGGGAGGATGGAGGGCGCACAACAAACACAGCCAGGACAAACATCACGATAAAGTCTCAGTCGTCATAATAAAGCTGGGCACTGCGGTCGATGTTCCTGGTGACTTTACGAGAGCAGCGAGGTGTGGAGCCTGGATTATTGCAGTGAGACGAGCCTCGACGTGATCCACGATGAATATTTTATTTATCAACATATCTTTATAAGGAGGATTGACCTTGAGATGAAACATCTCGTTTTCAGGGGGTCCTCCATTACTTCAGATCAACGATGAACAGAAAAAGCAGAGCGGCGGTCACACACACACACAAGCAGCATTACGACCTGGATAAACATAGAGTATGTCTCCGACAGGGCTGGCATGCGATGACAGGTGGGATGTCGGGGCCGGGCAGCTGTGTACTGCAGGAGAGCACCTGTTTGCAGGTGGACGAGGGACAGGAGGAGCCAGCCCACTGCCAACCAATGCTTTGTTTGAAAAATCCACATCTTTCCCCAGGGAGGGGAGAAGGAGCGGGCCAGGTAAGAACCCACCCAGAACCCGGCGTCGGCCAGCGAGCGTAAACTGTCAAAATAAAATCCTTAAGAGCGCGGCTCACAAGCAGCATCCGGTGTTTAGCAGACAGCACAACACTGTGAAAGGTTTTCTGGAGAGCAGCAGCGACAGACACGCCGGCGTTCCCTCAAACCGGAACTGTGTTAGACCTACAGGCAACCTTTGACCTCTGTAAATGCAAACAGCCTAGAAGTCTAGACCGTCTGCTGCAGAAGCGAAACGATTTCACTCCGCATGTTGGTTCAGCCACATTCCACTGAAACCTCCGCCGCCGCGGGGAATCTGGTCGGTGCTGGCCAATCACAGCACCTTACCTGTTTGGGCGAGATGTTGCTGCGACGGAGCAAAGCTGAGTTGGAGGTGGATCATTTGAAAAGGCTTTGGCATCAACTTTGGACCATGTAGATTCGGGCTTTTCTGAGTCACGAGCAGGTAGAGGTACTTCAGTCCTTTACTTTGAAAAATTAAGCACGTGTCGTCTTTGAGGGTGTATGGCGGACTACCCTGTTGACTGACATCCGTAGCGGTGAGTACGTCACGTAGTTCATTGTCCAATAGCACGAGGAGAGAGAGTGAAAGACAACCATAGATCCCGCCCCACCGTTTAAAACCACCAATCAGTCGTGGCCTGATTACACATTCACATGTATGTGATGGCCTGCCAGGCTAGCAAACAGAGACGTGTGTACTAAATGGTACGCTTGTTTTCCCAGGTGTGCGGCGGTGCAATACAAATAAATTCTTGAAAGGCCGTGTGTGTGAAGTCCAGTGTAGTCATGCTCCTCTTCAGCGCCATGCAGGTCAGCGTACGTACCACAGCTACGGTGGCCCACTTACAAGCCAACAACCTCCAGCTTAGCGTGCGCGTGACGGTATAATCAGCTTTCAGTCCCTCCAGCCTGACCCACACAACGCATGAAACTACTCGACTTTTAACTGAGACTGTTGCATCAACCTATGAGTCCTGAAGGAAGCAAGCTGGTTCTGCTTGAAGCTGTCATGGTTCACACATGGAGGACATCAGCTAGCAGGTCAGGTGTTGTGAGAAATTGTGTCCCCCTGAAATATTCTGTCCCCTCGCGTCGAGAAGTTGCTCTTCAGGCTATCTTCACAGCACTTGAGATCGACTTTTACGAGAAATGGTGCAACAGTGTTGTGCTTGTGCAGTTTTTTTATCTACATTTCCTCCTAAAAACAAAACGACACAGCAAAAACATTCTTTGTTTACTGTTTTGCAGCAAGCTTATTTATCATTTTTGAAAGTTATGTAAAAGGATGAAACTCACTCAGTTTACCCGTCTTTTACTGGAGGCTGTTTAGTCCTCATTATGGACAACAAGTCCTTTGAATTTGGAAATATTTGCTCTTGGCTGCCTAAGGGAACCAGAATATTTCAGGAAAATCCATAACTTCCCACAGCACCTGTTTCATGTGGATCTGGGAGCAGCGTTGCACACAAGCTGGCTGCTGCTACTGGCTAGTGGATCTGGAGCGATCAGCTTGTTAACCACAGCTAACGCTAACGGGGGGGTGGCTAGAGCCGGGGACTGGCTGCAGAGGTGCTGTAAACGGAGCATTTGTCCGTGCTGCCCCCAGCAAGCTGAGAGGATTAGTTAGAATTAACGTTGGTGGGAAATGAAAACGGACACGTTTGTGAACTGCAAACTCAGGAGTTGATGGTAAACAGGTACAAATATCACACGCTCATTGCTGAATGCTCTCTACAATGTGAATTTCAGACCTCCGTGATTTCTAAGTGGGAGAACTTGCAAATCCAGGGTGTTCACATACATCTGCTCGTCTGTGTGAGGCTGGAGGTTTAAGTCCGGAGGTCTGATCCCAGAGCTTTGGAAGAGATGTTTGATCACTCCAGCCTGGAGTTAATGGAAGTGATCTGGCCGAGCCCAGATTTGATTACTCTTCCTAAGCTATCATTAAATGACAGATTTGACCTTTGACCTGTAACATGGAGCCCACTCAGGTCAAAGATGAGGTGTTTTGTAAAACCACACCACCTCCTTGTTCTCTCCTTCCTGAGACACAGCTGACCTTTCCTGTGGAAAACCGAATCCCATTGTCTGGCATTACATTGGAAGTTGACTCATTTCCTTTCTCCACATAATCGTCTTCTGATGTTCATAAAGGACCCGAGGAAAGGGAGGGAGCAGTGCAACAGAACTGGCAGATAAACGATGGTGCTTCTGTTTACTCATGTGGCAGATGTACAAGACCTAACCTACAGGGCACGTTGTGACCTGTGGGGGGAACCGGAGCACCCGGAGGAAACCCACGCACGCATGGGGAGAACACGCACCTCCACCCAGAAAGGCCGCAGCCGAGTTTCAAACCTGCAACCTTCTTGCTGCGAGGCAACAGTGCTAACCGCTGCACCACCATGCAGCCCTGTGACATCTTATGAAATCAGTATAACAGAATCATGTGGTGCTGTGGTGACGTTGCCCCCGACAACAACAGACAATCAGGGCAAAAACACGCGAGTCATGAAGCCCGATGCTTGTTTTCACCAGGCTAATGACTCGGCAGGACTGGGTTCTTTGCTCTGGGTGTGTCTTTAGTGTTCATACCAGAGGTATGACCAAGTCACTGCCTTGCAAGTCACAAGTAAGTCAAGTCTCGAGTCAAGTCCAAGTCAAAGACAACCAAGTCCAAGTCGAGTCCAAAGTCAGTGATGTGGAAGTCCAACTCAAGTCCAAGTCCTTAACGTTGAATTTCCAAGTCATCTGTCCAACTTCACTTTAATGACGATGATAATGAATAAATTCCAGAATAAAACTTCTTGAAGCGTCGTTTATTCGCTCAAACAGCAGAAACTGAACTGGATCATCAACGCAGTGCCGCTGCATGTAGCAGTCAATCACACCCAGAACCAAGGAGGATCGATGGGCTCTGTCCGTGTCGGGCCACTTTTGTGCTAAAATATCAAACGTGCTCAAGTCGTCATCAAGTCAACAGATGCAAGTCGATTCACGTCGCAAGTCCTTGGTGTTCAAGTCCGAGTCAAGTCGTAAGTCTTTAGAGATTTTATCAAGTCAAGTCAGAAGTCATTAAAATAATGACTCAAGTCTGACTTGAGTCCAAGTCATGTGACTCGAGTCCACGCCTCTGGTTCATCGTGACTGGACCACAGGTGCACCGGCAGCTCACCCAGCGCTGGGTCTAACAGAAACAACTGAACGGGTCAGGCAGCATGCATGCTCATGATCAGCTCTGGCTCTTACCGGCTCTTCTTCTGAGTGCTTGGAAATAAGCAGAGGTCAAAGGTTATCAGCAAGACAGAATACAGAATACAGAAATGTCTCATGAAGATGGGCTCACCTCATCTCCCTCATCAGAGTGCTGAGAGAGCTGGTCGTGGTCCATGATGCCAGCCTCATCCTCTGTGGGTCCGTTGCCCACACGCACTCCTCCGAACTTCTGCGTGCCCTGTTGGGTGAGTCCGGTGCATGATGAGGTCACCCCTGTTTGCTCTAAAGACTGCTCTAGATTCTCTGCAGGGGCTTCTTCCCTCTTCTGGGACTAGATACAAAAGCCACAAAATCTGTGTCTAGCTTAAAGCAAGCCAAAGGGTGAAGTCTTCCTTCTTATTTTACTCCAACTGATTACAACCAAGCAGTGATGATGACAGACGAACATTCATGTAAGCGGCTGATTTATGAAGGACAACATGATTAGCTGCGTCAAAGAGCACGTTTTCATTCAGGACAACACTGAAGATGAACACAAGACAACAAATACGATCCCGTGGCATCATCCTAGGTGCAGGACTGAACAGGGAAGACCAAGTGGCCGGGAATGTGCTCAGGAACATCTGTCCAGGAGGTTCAATGGATCAGCTGGGACTTCCAGATCCAGACAGACAAACAGCTGACGGACAGATGTAGAGAGCCCAGGTGACAGGAAGACGGCACACGAGAAGCAGGACAAACACCAAGAGTTGAAAGAGGAACTAGAGGAACTGGTGAAGGCCACGACATCAGTGGTCATCAGAGCTGTGACCTTTAGACTGGTAGAGCAGCTAATGAGCAAGCTCTGAGCTCTTCCAGAAGAGAGCAGCAGGAAACGCTGAGATAAATGGTACATTTGGTATAGCACCTTCTAGGGCCCTCACCCATTCCCCCACTGATGGTGATGAGCCATCATGGTAGCCATGGGCGGTGCCAGGCCGTAGCTAGGGGTTGCTAAAGCTACGGCTTAGCGAATGCCCCACCACCCATGTGGCGGCCCAGAGAGTAGCGTGAGCAGTCTCTGGGCCGCCTTTTTGACAGTTTCCCGTTTCCTGTTTAAATCTTGTATAAACTGCGTGGAGAGAGCCGTGGCTGGCATCAAACCAGGAGCGGGACTTGAACGCCGATCCGGCGCGTGTGGAGCACTCCCTAATCATCCAAACTGATGAGTCACCTTATCCCCCCGCACTTTTCAGTCCGTGCCGACGGAGAGCACCAACCCCAAACACCGACCAAGCAACTACACAAATCCTGGAGCCGCCCATGGTGGTAGCCACAGCGGTCCTGGGACACACGGACAGAGTCTAGGCTGCCGTATGCACCACCAGACCCTCCCAACCACCTCCAGTAGGAAACACGTGTAAGCGCCGTTAGCGCAGCAGTGTGTAAGCAGACTATACAGGCGGTAGTCACGTTCAGATCACGTTTTTTTGTTTTTTTCACGGACATTGGCCGCAAATTCTTCTACTGGTCAGCGACTGGTTTTCAAAACTAGGAATCAAAATAAAAAATTCAATGATTCTGGTAAAAACTGACGGACTCTGTTCCAGTCGATGTTTGATGCCCAACCCTTCGTACAAGCTTCACTTTTAAACGGAATTACAGAAATAAATCAAATTGAACTGTGCGTGCGTGTGTGTGTGTGTGTGTGTGTGCGTGTGTGTGTGTGTGTGTGTGTGTGTGTGTGTGTGTGTGTGTGTGTGTGTGTGTGTGTGTGTGTGTGTGTGTGTGTGTGTGTGTGTGTGCGTGCGTGTGTGTGTGTGTGTGTGTGTGTGTGTGTGTGTGTGTGTGTGTGTGTGTGTGTGTGTGTGTGTGCGTGCGTGCGTGCGTGTGTGTGTGTGTGTGTGCGTGTGCGTGTGTGCGTGCGTGCGTGCGTGCGTGCGTGTGTGTGTGTGTGTGTGTGCGTGTGTGCGCGTGTGTGTGTGTGTGTGCGTGTGTGCGCGTGTGTGCGTGCGTGTGTGCGTGTGTGTGTGTGTGTGTGTGTGTGTGTGTGTGTGCGTGTGTGTGTGTGTGTGTGTGTGTGTGTGTGTGTGTGCGTGTGTGTGTGTGTGTGTGTGTGTGTGTGTGTGTGTGTGTGTGTCAGGGGCGCCAGTTCTATTTTAAGCACCGTGGCGCGAATGTTTACAACTTTGTGGAGTACTTTGCAGCAGACATTACGACGTGGAATGGCTCCACGGCACAAACCCAACCGCCAAAAGATGGACGAGGAGCTTATGAATGCGACTTGATTACAGTATTGATAACTTCAAAGCAAAGTACTATTCTATACTACAAATAGTGTACTTGCCCATTTTTAATTAATTCGAGTAACACAAGACATGACGGCAAGCCGGATCACGTATAAACAAGAGTCACATTCTGCTTCCTGTTCTCAAGTCCCGCGTGATGTTGTGACTATCGATTTTGCAATTTTCCAAGAAGCGTTCAACGGCATAGCGAGTCCTGTGTGACCATTAGGGTAGCGTAGCGCATGTGTCTTCTGTGTGCCCCGGGCTTAATGCAGCAAGAAAACTAAATGTTGGTTACGTATTGTAACCCCAGACTCTGAGTCTAGTCTTAGCCCTTAAGCTAGCAGCTATTGGAACAATGCCACTCTGAAAAGCTTTAATGTACACCTGCCTACCAAGGGCGCCACATGGGTATATAAGTAGAGTAGCTCCACGGTTCATCTCCTATGGCTCCTGGTCCTATCAGAACCAGTGGGGCCATTGGCTTAAGGGCTGCGACTAGATTCATTGAATCAGGGGTTACCATACTTAACCATTGTTCTATTTTGTCTAGTCTTAGCCCTTAAGCTAGCTGTTATTGGAATAATGCGCAGCTGGATGAGCTTACGCCACACTGGTTCAGCTCGGACCATAGGGAGGCATCCATAGGAAAGACCCTTGCTAAAGAAAGACACACTCTAGAGCAGGGGTGGGCAATTATTTTTTCCATGGGGCCACATGAGAAATAGAAAATATTGTGGAGGGCCGCAGGCCAAAAGGCTGAAGTCAATTATGCATAATATTAATGGTATTTCTTTATAAAAAGCAGTAAATACCATTGTTTCTTCAAGCTGGTAAGAGTAGACTAAATGTTATAAATGAGCAAAAAGGAAAAAGTGAGGTTGTCTTACAAAAATGTGATTTATTCAAATTTCCCAAGGCAATGGTAAACAAAGTGTGCACATTTGGTTTTTGTTAAACATTTGTGACTTATATTAGTTAACAGTTTCAGTCACATTCACTCCAAAACACATTCTGAGTTTCAAATATTGTTGGAAAGAGGTTCTTAGCGTTCTACAGACACACAGTATTGTCTGTAAAATAAAATCACTGAACTGTGATCTTGAGAAAGAGGTTTAAAAAAAGTGTCCCAGTTCACTGCTAGTTGCCTACATTTGTGGTCCAAACACCTTATTTTGTGTTTTTAAGTGATTTTTTTCTTATTCAGTGAGAGAAATCTAGTCTCTGCTGGGCTTTAACGAGTGCATCAAAGTCAGGTTGAATGTCTGAGGTGGAGAAGCGAAGCACAGCTGACACATGATCATCAGTGAGAGAGGATCTATACCTGAATTTTGTAAACTTCATCATTGAAAAATGTTTGTTCACAAATGTAGGTAGAGCTGAAGAGAACCAACATCTTCTGAGCACGTCTCTTCAGGTTTGGAAAGTCCTCCTCCTTAAGAGAAGAGTAGAAATCCAGCAGAGATCCTGAATCTCTGCTTTCGAGTCCCAAACCCTCTTCAGCACTTTCCCCAGGCTGAGCCATCTGACAGCTGTGTGGAGTCCTCCACAAGAGCCACAAACTGTCTGTGATCCATCGCCTGCGCCCTGATGAAGTTTATTACTTTAGTAACAACATCAGTAACATGGTTGATTTTTAGCACTGACTTGCACAACACATGTTGGTGTATAATTCAATGCAAAAACACCTATTTTTGATCTGCATCGATTTCTGTCACTTTATCTTGCACGAGTTTCAAAAGTCCGACATTTTTCCATGTAAAGCCGGACGTACACTGTGCGACTTTTTCACTTGTAGCACTCGGCTTCAGCTCAAACTGTACGACTTCCTCGCAGGGCAGATCTCACGAGTCATGTGCTCACACTGTACGACCCAGTTCTCGCATGCGACCTGACTGCTCACACTGTACGTCTGGTAGCAACACGTCGGCCCTAAAAATGTGCTAAAAATAGCAGTTTTTACTCAACACGTTAGACTTTTTTGTCTTGTTTTGCCTGTTGTCCTTCGGGAGTGCTGCAGGAGGACACACAGGGATTTATGGGGGTTGGATGAGGAAAACGAAATAAAGAAAGTGAATCTGTGTTTTGTGATCAGTTTAATTTGACATGAACACGACAAACACGCTTTCTTGACAATCTTCGTGAGTAAAAAAAACGTGTAGAAACAAAAACGAACAGCGTGTGTTATTAGGGAAATAGCGAGCGACAAGCGTTGATGCAGGATTGCGCGCGCATGCGCCGTGAGTGGTTCTGATACTTTTTGGGTCGCAGCTGCTCGCAGCGCCGCTTCAACAGTGCGATACCCTCACGAGGGACGAGCGAAATATTAAACACACCAGAAGTCCCTGCGACCTCACGACTGCTGATCGGCGGCTGGTCACGTGGTGTTAATCGCCTCTCGTAACCCCCTGTACACGACCGCTCGGCGCAAAACTCGCCCCGATGTCGTGGCTTCTCGCACGACTGGAAAATCGGCTCAAAAAAGTGAAAAAGTCGCACAGTGTACGCCCGGCTGTGACAGTCTCTCCCATTTCAATCCCAGAGTGTCCGTGCACGCATTTACCTCTGTAAAAAGATCACTCCCTGTCGTTGTCCCTCTCATCCACCGCATTGCTGCCCGCTCCTCTGTGAGCTTGAAGTCCGTTATCCCCCGGACAAATACGAGCAGCTGGGCTGTGTCCCGGACATCACAGCTCCCGTCTAATGAGAAAAAGTCAAAACTTGCCACTTCACGTTGCAGCTGAAGCTCCAGGTTCCCCGCAATGTCCTCCATCCTCCTGGTCACGGTTCGCTGTTTTTAGCTATTTTGTGGGATATCACAAAGCTGGTCGTGGTTGCTGCATCCCTGGATGTGTGAAGCTTAGTAAAACAGCCTTGCTGCTTTTGCAACTTTGCTAGCAAAGCTTCGGATGTCCGTGCCCTCTCAGCATCAGACAAGTTCTTGTATTTTTCCGAGTGTTTCTTGTCGTAATGCCGACTCAAATTGTAGTCCTTAAACACGGCAATCTCCTCCCCGCAAACCAAACACACGGTTTTACCTCCGACTTCAGTAAAAAAAATACTTAGCAGTCCAATTTTTGTTGAAAATCCTGCATTCGGCATCTTTCTTTTTTTTTTTTTTTTTTGCATGAGCGGACATTTCTCAGGCTACAATCACCATGTCAACCGCAGGCACTTGTTGCTATACGTATTGCGTCATTGTGCACATAAAATACAACTTCAAAATAAAAGCAATGCAGCCTTAGTCCATGCATGAGGTAAAATGAGAAAATACATTTATTTTGTAATTTCCAATTAACCTTACGCGGGCCGGTCAAAGTCAACCAAAGGGCCGGATGTGGCCCGCGGGCCGTAAAATGCCCAGGTCTGCTCTAGAGAGAGGGCTGATGCTGCCAGAGAGACCGTGTGTGGCGTCACAGTGTGTATTCACCCAGCAGGGGAACACTCAGGAAGAGTTCTCCTGAATCACAGCCAGTCGGGTAAACAGAGGACTTACCCGACCCGAAGGGTAACCAGCACCGCCCCAGACAGGAGGTAGGTGACCAGTGGGACAGAAGGAAGCCCCAGTGTAACCCAAGGCGGGAGTAATGGGGCCTGAATGAAAACCCATGGGCAATGGCTGTGGTAACACATGACTCGGGTAAACAAGTCAGCATGTGGCATATGCATTTGTGGTAGGAAGCGGAAAATGAACCAGCCATCGACGCTCTGAGCACTGAGAGAGACGGATGCTGAACACACATCTCAGGATAAGAACAAATGAACGACCAAGCTGCAGCCAGGCAGAAGTCTTAGATCCACATACCACTGTTCATCCCCGTGGAAGAGGAAAACCCTCTGATGGAATGTGTTCTCAGCTTACCGGGGAATTATGCCCCGGTGAAGCATTAGTGAGTGAAACAGCTTCACACAGGAAGCGTGAAGGTGCTGGGCCGACAGAGGGCGTCTGATGGAACGGTCTCTGTTGTTCAGCAGGTGTGTGAGCTACAGCAACCAATCATGCACACTGAGAAGAGTGGACAGAAGTAGTCTCCTCGTCAGGATTGTGGGGAGGACGTAACATTCATCCAGGTAAATGTCCTGGAATCGAAAAGGCTAATAATGCTCTAAGATGGCAGGACCACCAGCCCTGGGCTGGTAATCACAGTGGGTGGCAACAGGAACCTGAGTGAACAGGTTTATGGCTCTGATGAGGTTAAGGAGACCACATAAGAACACTGTTGAAGGGGACTAGAGAGCAGAACGCAGGTCCGTGTCACCTGATGACCTTACAACCCCATCTGTCTCTAGCCATGATGACAGGTAGACAGACTCGGCATGTGTCATAACGGTGACGACAGGAAGAGATGACTTCAGCATACATATGAAAAGTGCTGAAGGGGGGGGGGGGCTCTGACCAGTAGCACCTGCAGGAAGGATAACCAGGATAGAAGCCCAAGGAAGCTTCCTAGGAAGCTTTGAGAGACAGGAGCCCAGGACGAGAGGCCTTGGCTCTGGCCTCTCAACAGTCCAGGTACGGCCCTGGGTGGGGGACTGATTTAGACGGTAATCTGAGTTGAATGGAGCGCTGATTACAAATGAGAGGGAAGGGTGGGCACCGTAGAAAGCAGTCCACTTAGTGCATGGGTAGAGGAGGCACGTGCACACTAAATCGTGCTAACTAACGGAGTCACGAGGGGGTGAAGCCTCCAAGTGCTTTCACCACCAAATGGCTCCTGAGCGTGGCTGTGTCTACAGCTCACCGCTCTGCGACAGCTAGTGCAAACTTAACTTCAGCTCTAAACCACCGTCCCATTCAGACCTCCTGTCTGAGGAGATACGCCATTTTAGTTTTGTTTGTTTATTTTGAAGCAGCTATGGTGAGGCTCTTAACAAGCTGCTGTACACCCAGGGACCAAGGTGCAGGGCACATCGGGGACTATCAGGGTCAATGAGATCCAAATCACCCGACAACTGATCCACAAGTCAAGGAATCGGTGAGAAAACGCATGAGAAGCATCTTAGCGTCTGTTCCAGTAAGGTCCAATCTCGTGGGCTCAGGGATAAAACACGATGGTGGTTAGCCGAGCCCGTTCCTGGTCTGAGCGATCAGACTGGGATGGAAATGCCAAACCGAATGGAGTGGTCCTCCCTTGGACATTAGTTTAGGATACCTGGAAGGTGGACCTGAATGGCAGCAGGCTCACATGCTCAACACAGCAGTCCTGCATGAGTGGAGGTGGCAGTGAACAAACTCCACCATGGTGACTTATGCAGATCGTCGCTGGCATGATGCATGAAGCAGGACAACTCGTCAGGCTTCTCACAGTCAGTTCAGCAAGTTTAATTACACTGGCAGATGTGTGGAGAGGCCGATGAGATCCCAGCATGTGATGTAAACATCACAGAGAGCCGGCCGCATTAAGCCAGCGGAGAGCTGCGTCAGTTCCAGCCTTCGAGCAGTATGTGCTGGGTCTGGTCCGGTTCATGGAGATTAACGCTGTGAGCGTGGCAGGCTCAGGCTAGGTACTGGCTGATGGTCCGTGGTGGCTAGGAGGTGCGGTCGTCAGGGCTGAGGGTCTGTGGCGCCAATATTTCCCGCTAAATGGAGCCAGACTGGGATGTGGAGGATTTCGCAGTCTGAGACTGGTGAGGTGATGGCAGGCCGCTTTCCAGAGCATCACTCTGCTGGTGAGAGGCTCGGAGCGGGCGCCTAAAGAGGAGGCCTCGGCGTCAACCTCCGTTGACCAGAAGGGACTATATAGGGCCTGGACGCCGACCGCCGGTGAGACCGGGATGGCTGTAGAGCCTTGTGGCCACTTTGGGGGCCTCGTCGACCTCCGGATAGACCAGGAGGGACGGAAGGGCTGTTGTAGCCAGCCCCATCATCATCATCCTCAGCTGGAGTGCCACCACATCCAGCGAATAATCCTGAGCCACCAGAAGATGTCCTCAGAGCTTGATGTGAAGAGGTCCACTCGTAGGGAGCTTGAGCTGAAAAGGGCGCGGCACAAATGGGGCCGGAGCCCAGGAACATACCTTGTATGGTGAAGGTTGTCGCTCACAGCCATGAGGTGGACCAACGTCGAGGTAAGGTAATCTATTTCCATATTAGCATCACGTGTTAGCAAGCTAACACGAAGACCAAGGATGAGCTCTTAGCATAACAGCTGGGAAGAATGAAAAGGAGACGAACATCACCCATGTGGTGCCGGCGGTAGGCGGGCGTGCATCAAAGCGCTTCAGCGATTGGTCACAAGAGTGATGCTAGTCCAAGAGCAGCTAGCTTAAGGGCTACGAGTAGACAAATTAGAACAGGAACTGAAACTGGACTTCATATTAATGAAACTGCAGCTAATCTTCTGCAAACAGTTGTGAACGCTCAACTCCGTTTCCTTTTGTTTTACAAAGTTTTGTTTTTATTTTTATTTCTAAGCGGTTTCCTTACTTTAGTGTTCGTTATCACATTTGTTATTAATGAGCCTGATTCTGTTCTCCCTCCTGTCCTCCGCTCCGGGACTGGGACCGACTCCAGACGTCGGTGCTGCTCAGAGACGCTGCGCCCACAGCGCACCCAGTCAGGCAGGGCCGTACCAGTTAAAGAGCAGGGACGGGGGCTCCTGTGAGTTTCTAAATAAAGTAGAGACCTCTGTGACAGACGACATTTATGAAGAAAAAAAGATTGTTTCATTACTGTGAGTACAGTGTTGATTATTTTTTATTTAATGTAACTAAAATTAAATCTTTTGGGGTCCCCGTCAGCGCTGGGCCCTTCTTCCTAACCTTTGCCCCCTTTATGGTCCACTGGTGTGTGTGTGTAGGTGTGTGCGTGTGTATGTGTGTGTGTGTGCGTGTGAGTGTGTGTGTGAGTGTGTGTGTGTGTGTGCGTGGTGTCTACAGGTCTGTAAAGGTTGGTTTATGCTTGACGCGTCCGCGAGGTTCGCGCGGCAAAATTGCGTCATTTTAACAACCACGCCCCTCCACCGCGTCTCCGCACGGCCCAAACTTTCCGCAACGCACACCTAGGACATTTTCTAACCACGCGGACGGTCGGACGCGGAAAAACATGGCGGACCGGCAAGAACTAGTATGGCAGAGGTTGGTAAATACAGACATTTGTATGATTCAGCTCTCAGAGATCACCGTGATCAACATGTTGTTAATAATTCTTGGAGAGAAATAGCTCGCACTGTCGGAAAAGACGAGAACGCTGTTAAAAATGCTGAAATGCCATGTTGTAAACAGTAATTTCTACTTCTACTATGGTGTAGTGTTGGATGCATGCCGCAGAGCTCCATGCTGCCCCCTACAGTTTGGGAGAATATTGGCTCACCGCAGAGACGAGCCGCATGAACCATAAACGCTGCGAGTTGTGAAGCGCGTTCCAGCCGCGAGCCGCATCACCGCGCGGAAAGTGAACGCGTCAAGCATAAACCAAGCTTAACTTCACCATGTCCCTGTCTCACTGCTGCTACCAGTTTCCACTCTTCCACCAGGGTCACTTTGCTCAAAGTTACATTTTCTCCTCACGTTTTCTTTATAAATCATGATGTTTACATAGAAAATTACTCACACAGTTAACTCCGTAAGCAGCTAAATACATGACGCCCAGGTCTTTAGAGTGATGGGACTGAAATCGCCCACTCCTCCCCCGGGGTTCCAAGCACCGTTCAACGCAACACAACACAAGACGCATGACTAATGAGATGAGGCAAGAAAGGAGTGAGGACAAAGGCTCAATCAAAAACATCATCACCATGTGGGAAATGTAACTGGTGGTTTGAGAGACACGTACCACGTGTGTTTTCCACAGATGCTGGCGTCGAAGCACCATGGTTTTCACAATCAGCATACAGGGAACACAAGCCAGGGCAATCAGCACCAGCAGGACCTGGATCCCCATCTACAGAGGCAAACGGGGGAGGGGGTCAGCACTAGGCCCCACACAGCTCAGCCGACTAACCTGCGTACTTCTGCGGGACTTTGGAGCTGAAAATACTAAAAAGACAAACTCAGAACAGCTTTTCTACAAACAACCATGAATCCTACTGGAAGACAAGAGAAGAGGTGAAGCTTAGACATATCCTGGTCCTGGTCTGTTACCCAGCTTGTTTTAGTTGTTTCTCTGCTCTAACACACTCGCAGTGCCAGAGTTTTTAATCAAATATTCACTTTTGAGATGACTATTGCAAAAGGTTGTAGTTTGAAAATAATTACAGATAAAGGTAAACTGTAAATGGCAAAAATCGTCAGCACGACCCCACATTTGTGATGGGAGCTAATTCACTCGTCTGTGTTTTTACCGTCCTTTCTACACCCAGCCTGTCCCTTATTCCCCCTGGACACAGACCCAGAGCGCACAAACACTGGACGAGTGAATATCTTCAGAATCGGAGTCAGCCATTACCGGTAGAGCCCTGCACTGAAGCCCGGCCCTCGGGTCGGGTCGGCCCGACGGCCGGGCTTCGGGCCAACGACTGTGTAATTACCTCGGACACGGGCCGGGCCGGGCGCCTTCATTTTTAATCGAATTCATAAAAAAAACCTGAAACACTTGAACGCAGCAGCACCTGCCTGCTTCTCACACACCGTTAGCTCAGTTAAGGTGTGTGTGGTTTATAAATGCGCCGACATAAACGAATTCTCAAACTGCTGATTGAAACATGTGCCCCTGTTCTAATACGCCATCTTACGTCCACTTTGATGTCAGAAACCATTCGTTTATTCTCATGAAAATGGCAGCGTTCTGTTTTTCTGTGAATAAATTCGCTCGGCAGTTAAAAAAATACAGCATTCATCGCTGGTTTGTTTCTAACTGCAGAGCGCATTTTCAGAGCGGCAGATTAAATTTACAAACGCATCCAATTAATATGGTGTTCGTAAATTTAATCTGCCGCTCGAAAAATACGCTCTGTTAGAAAAAAAAGCTGCACTGATGCTGTTTTTCTGTCTTTTCTTTGTTTTTATTTTACTGCAGAACGCTTCCCACGGATAATCAGAACACGGAGCATCCTATCACGCTAAAACATTATGTAAGGTTAAAAAAAAAGTCAGGCTCGGGTCGGGCCAGAGAATCCTGAAAATCTTCTCGGACCGGGCTGGGCTGGGGCTCCACCCCCTCGGGTCGGGCTGGGGCTCCACCCCCTCGGGCCGGGCCGGACACGGGCTCAGATTTTAGGCCCGTGCAGGGCTCTAATTACTGGCCAATCGGCATTTCTTATATTCATGTCCCAGCCAAGTGGGCGGGTCTACTTCCATTGTGGGCTTTATTATGGTGATGTGTTTGGCCATTTGTCAGGGTTCCTGGGTCATTGTGAGCCTCAACTAAGTTTCATATATTGCTTTAGGACATTTTTAACAGGACGGAGAAGAGGTGTTAACAGCACCTGTCCACTGTAGAGGGGCTTGGTGGTTGGGTCATTGTAGTTAAACAAGCACATGTTGATGAAGTGGATGAGCAAGCTGGGAGCGTCTTTAGAGGTGTTAGCATCATAGGCTGTCCATTTGTAGAAGACCAGCAGGATCAGGTAGCCAAACAAACTGGACATGAAGACTATCTCCGGGATGAAGCCCAAGAAAATGTTCAAAGGCTTCTTAAAGTACCTGCAGAGCAGTGAAGGAAGACCCGAAGGAAAATATTTATAGCAAAGTAAACATTGTGCTAACGTTCTAATGCTAGAAATGCTGATGCTTAAAGCTACAATGGTAGATCTGCAAAACAAGCTAGCCCACAATGTTGTTTCACGCCTCTTAACAACGCTTTAACGCAGTACAGCTACAGATGTATTGTGGTGGGCACGGGCGCCAGAAGCATAAAAAATGTGTGTGTGTGTGTATGTGTGTGTGGGGGGGGGGGGTTGCCTTTGTGTTTGAAATGTGCTCTAGAAATAAAGCTGCCTTGCCTCCAGTCATTAGAAGAAAAAGAAGAAGAAACTACTTTTTATACAGCTCCTCTAAAGATAAAAATCATAAACTGCTTTTCACTTGACAACAACAATAAAAAAATAAAAACTAGAAAACATTTAAAATGATCAAATCATCCAGTTTGGAGGGGTAAGAAAGTGTGATTAAAAATGTGAGGAAAGGGAAAGACAAAATGAATAAAAAAAGAGGTAATTAGTGAATCCCAAGAAAAGCAGATTTAGTAGAAAGAACAGAAAAAGGAAAGGGTGACGACAAAGGTCACGCTAAAGAGCAGCAGATGACCTGCCCCCTTTGACCTTTAGCCTGGTGCTGCACAACTAGTAGGCTTTGGTCACTGGACCTCAGGGACCTGCTGGGGGTGTAGGGACTGAGAAGATCGCCAATGTATGATGGTGCTTGTCCATGTAAGGCTCTAATCAGAAGAACAGGGTGGATCAGAAGCAGCAGAAACATTGCTAGCTGTGCTCTCATTAAGAAAACGAGAACTAACCAGACGGCGAGCAGGAGGTGGGGACGCAGAAACTGACAAGTTAAAGAAAATGCAATGGTGATCTGAAACATAAACATCCTCAGGACAAACACTGTCAGCATTTAGACTCAGGGTAAAAACAAGGTCTAGAGTGTGCCCCCTGGTGTGTGTGGGGCCAGAAACATGCTGGGTAAAGCTGAAGGAGTCCATAAGGCTGGAGAAATTCATGGCAAAGAGATCAGAGGGATCATCAACGTGGATGTTAAAGTCACCAACAATCACCAGTCTGGACAGCTTCACAGTGGAGGATAGAAAGTCACTAAACTCCTGAAGGAAAGAGCTGGTTGGACCAGGAGGACGATAGACCACAGCACAGTAGAACGGGTCCTTACGCCCGACTTTAATCAGCTGCAGTTCAAAGGAAGCAAAGTGACCAGAGGTTGTAGAGCTACATGGAAGATGGTCTCTGAAAACAACAGCTAGGCCTCCACCACGACCTGAGGTACTTAGCATCAGAGCACCACTGGTATGAGAAGGTTCTCTGCTCAATATCATCAGAGAAGGAGAAACAGCCGGCTGTTACCACACTTCAACTTCAAGACAAACTACCAAAGTCACTAAAAGAAAACAGTTTGAAGTCACGGACAACAACAGACGTTTGGGCCTAGAAAATGGTGACTGGTGTTTAGCACTATCTTGTTTACTCTGGCATTGCAGGTGTTTGGTTCTGACAGAAGCATCTCAAGGATAATGCCCGACGAGAGTGTTCCGTTATTATGTTTGCATTGAAAAGCTAGCTTGTTTCACATATGTCACATTCAGGTAAAACTGTTGACAGCGAGAAAAGAAAATAGCTGTCGAATCTTAATGTAGAGAGAACAAGATACAGGTGGTTGAAGAGGCTGAGGGACACTCCAAACAGCATGTGGGTAACGCCAAGGATCACCGACATCTTCATCTTGAACGAGTTCAGGAACGTTAGCTTGTTGGTGGCAACATTCCAGATCTGCAAAGGAAACCAGCATGTGAGACACACACACACACACGCACACACACTCACACACACACACACACACATCTTACTGGGTCAATTCCAAGAGGATAAGGCCCACCGAACACACCAGGAACAGCAGGATCTAACTGCAGAACTGCATTTCTATCAAGAGTCTCAAACCTACAGCAGGAAATGGACAAAACAGTTTACATGTACAGGTCTTACAGGGGACTACCCCCCAGCAACAATCAGTGGCACAGCTGAGAGCTGGTAGACTTACGACCAGTTAGCTCCTTTGGTGCTAAACATGGGTCTGACACTCCAGCCAGAACCAAACATGTTCAGGGACTTTGAGAAGCAGTCATTGTAAATGAGGCCAGTGTAGATGGAGAAGATGCCCATCAGAAGGATTATGTAGCGACCAGCAAACACCATGTTGAACATCTGCCGGCACAAGCATCACCTCGTCACAGGCACCCTATGGTCAACCAGCAGGACCACTTTGTGTTTAATGAGATAACTTGTTTAAAAATACGTACCTCATTGTCACTCTTCTGAGCAAGGATGCGACTTTCTCTGATGACCAAGTACAGG
Organism: Nothobranchius furzeri; assembly: GCF_043380555.1. NCBI lineage: Eukaryota > Metazoa > Chordata > Actinopteri > Cyprinodontiformes > Nothobranchiidae > Nothobranchius > Nothobranchius furzeri. The sequence continues at coordinate 1,784,997 of NC_091756.1, forward strand.
GCAACACAAGTCATCAGAAGACCATGGCCCATGTCCCCAAACATGACAGCAAACAGGAAGGGGAAGGTTATAATGGTATAGGGAGCTGAAGGATGAGACCACACACTGGTTATCTGGAGGCCAACGTACACCAGTGCAAATGAATCCTCAAACACTTCTGAACAAAACCTGGATTTATTTCCCGATAGTTGCCTATCCCATAGGCATCAACGATGTTCTGGAAGCCTGATGTGAACTTGTTGGTCTTGTTGAAGGTAGGTGGTGTCTGCTTGGTTTGCATTCTGTTCAGTATGGATGGCACCGTTGAGCCACTTCTCTCCTGTCAAAAACATGATGTCAGGCATGCACCATCCCAGCTTTACCTCCTACATCACACCTAGGCCGAGCTGTAGGGCTGCTGCCAGCAGAGGCCGTTATCCGTCAAATCCACCATCATAACAAGCTAACACCCACAGCACTAGTCTGACGTCAGCTCCGTGTCTATGTGTTCTACCCTTTCTAAATGCTTCACAGGCTGAAGCAGTATAAAGGTTGGTGTATGCTTGACGCGTCCGCGAGGTCCGCACGGCTCCGCGCGGAAAAGTTGCGTCATTTTAACAACCACACCCCTCCACCGCGCCTCCGCACGGCCCAGAATTTCCACAACGCGCACCTCGGAAAATTTCTAACCACGCGGACGGACGGACGCGGAAAAACATGGCGGACTGGCAAGAACTAGTACGGCAGAGGTTGGTAAATACAGACATTTGTATGATTCAGCTCTCAGAGATCGCCGTGATCAACATGTTGTTAATAATTCTTGGAGAGAAATAGCTCGCACTGTCGGAAAAGACGAGGACGCTGTTAAAACGCTGGAATGCCATGTTGTAAACAGTCATTTCTACTTCTACTATGGTGTAGTGTTGGGTGCATGCCGTAGAGCTCCATGCTGCCCCCTACAGTTTGGGAGAATATTGGCTCACCGCAGAGACGAGCCGCACGAACCATAAACGCTGCGAGTTGTGAAGCGCGTTCCAGCCGCGAACCGCATCACCAAGCGGAAAGTAAATGCGCCAAGCATAAACCAAGCTTTAGTTAGCTCCCGTGGGTCATCCGTAACAGCGGGGGTGCTTGGCCATGACGGGGGACCAAGCAAGGCCTGGTGGCCTGCCAGGGGAAACCCTGAGTGTGGGCTCCACTACAACAGTTTTGCTGCATTTTTAAAAAGCAAAACACATCTCACCGTTCCTCTGCGCAATGCAAACTGGATGGAGTCGAGGTCTGAAACAGGACACCACACCTCAGCAATCAGACACTTCTGGGTCACATCAATGTTGCAGAGATTGAGTGTATGGTAAATGGCCTTCATCTTCCTCACTTTGATGAACCACACACGCATGGTCTTGGAGGCGGCCTGCAGCACTCGCTGCCGGTGGTCCTCTGTTTGGTTCAGAACCTGCAGCAGCAGTGAGGAACAACATTTCAGGGCGTGCTTGAAAGGTCTTGATGGAATGTGATTTAAAAACAACACCAGTCCAGGCTCTGTTCTGTAACACCAAAACCTCACTCACAAGAGCACAGTAGAACGTTTCATAAAACAGTCGGTAGAACCACATGCAGACAACTCCAAAGACATTAGTCGGCAACAGGAAGGAGGCAAAACTGTCAGCTAAAGGTAGAAAACATATCTTTTACTACTCTGTGTATACAGAAGGATCAGATTACACATCCATTGTGCAGATGGCCGATGCAGCTGGTGGTGCTGCCTGGGATCAGTGTGCTCTGTAGGAGTGGCGCTTGGAAGCTTTGTGTTCCCGAGTGAAAAGGTGGGCCGCTGCTGCACCTGGGGTTGGTGTGTGTGCGTGTGTGTGTGTGTTCAATGTTCTAATCCAAACTGTGTTGATGGTAGACAGGAGGGTTGTTGTCCTTGTCCATCTGAAAGCTGAAGTCTTGACGATATGAGGAGAGACTGAGGAGAGCAGCAAAAGTTGCTTAAACGATCCTTGATGGGTTGAGTAGATTGTAAACCCCTAATTTACTCCCGGTTGGACGTGCCCAGAAAAAACCTCTCCAGGGAGGCGTCCAGGAGGCATCCTGACCAGATGCCCGAGCCACCTCAGCTGGATCCTCTCGATGTGGAGGAGCAGCAGGTCTACTCTGAGCCCCTCCCGGATGAACAAGCTTCTCACCCTATCTCTAAGGGAGAGTCCAGCCACTCTTCGGAGAAAACTCATTTCGGCCGCTTGTATCCGCGATCTCGTTCTTTCGGTCACCACCCAAAGCTCATGACCATAGGTGAGGGTAGGAACGTAGATCCACCGGTAAATCGAGAGCGTCGCCTTCTGACTCAGCTCTCTCTTCACCACGACAGACCGGTACAACGCCCGCATCACTGCAGACGCAGCACCAATCCACCTATCGAGCTCACGCTCCAGTTTTCCCTCACTCTTGATTAGGGTTGGAATTCAAAAACCAGTTCTTGTTGAGAACTGGATCCCATTGTTTCAATTCCTAGGAATCGTTCGCCACTTTTGCAAACGATTCCCCTAATCAGTTCCAGTTGGCGCAAATGACATCACCGTGCATGCTGCGTAGCTTACAGAAGCAGGAGTTTGGTTATTGTTTACAAGAAAGGATAAAAACAGGGTAACTTGCAGAATTGCTAAGCAGATATTTTATCAAGCGAGGGCGCGTTACGGATAAACAAAAGCCGTTGGACACAAAATACGCGATAACTTAACGTTATTGACATGTTTTGACCCGCTACAACTTTTGGATTTGCAGGCAGCAGTAGCGGTGACGTTGGCACGTCCTCTCCTGTTAACACTGCAGGTAACTAATCAGCTAACGCTGTTTACCATGCTAGCGTCTTTAGCCTCCACACTAGCAGACTCCAGCAAGTCTGACCTGTGGTGAGATGTGTCCCTCTCTACTAAAGCTACAGCAACACCGAACAAGACGCCTCTGCCTTCCCAGGGTGCATAAGAAAGATGTTTCCCACTGAAACAGGTAGGACTGATTATTTATCATAAACAAACTGACAGGTATAAGTACTTTCTGTCCACCGGTTTAACTACTTCATGTTAAGGAATTGGATCGATACACAGAACTGAAAATGCCTTTGATATTGATCAAATCTTATCCCCGAGATATTTAAAGTACTCCACTTGAGACAGGACCTCATCCCTGACCCAGAGAAGGCATTCTAAATTTTTGCAACACCATGGTCTCAGCTGCTAACCGCTCCAGCAAAACTGGAGATCATGTTCTGATGAAGCCAAGAGGTCCACATCATCTGCAAAAAGCAGAGACCTGATCCTTAGGCCACCACGAAGGACCTCCTTAACACCTTCGCTGCCTCTGCAAATCTTGCCCATAAAAGTTATGAATTAAATCTGTGCAGCCCAGTGTGACAACTAGTGGGACTTTATTCTTTAAAGGGACTTTTGAATTTTTATGCTCGTGATCGCCCCCTCAGGCCAAAAGCGTAACGGCAGCTTCAATAGTAGACTCGTGCACGAGGCGCGCATGCTGTGACCCATCCTCCATGCTGTGTGTGTGTGTGTGTGTGTGTGTGTGTGTGTGTGTGTGTGTGTGGCCCGGAGGACAGAGGACAGGAGAACACGCAGCTAATTAATTCAATGATTTGGTTCTGTACCTTTCTCTTCAGCACAGCCGACAAAGGTTTATGATGGGTCAGTCCTCCTGCATGCTCAGATCATTCCCTTCCCTTGCTTGAAAAATTGTTCCAAAATGAAAGTTGAACCCACATCTTTTTATTTGTGAATTCAATGCCGTTCGGCGAGTCTCAAATAAAAATTTGGGCATCTTACTGTAAAAAAATATATCATTTATGTAAAAAAGAAACTCCAAATAACAAACTTTATTCACACCCGGAATCGAAACCAGGTCTCCTACATGAGAGTCAGCCATCTTACTAAGAGAGCTAAAGTGCCAGTGACGTTCTTGTATCTGTAACGTTTATATCCTTGATGACAGCGGAAACAACGTCAACCCAAAGAACGGTTCGGAGCGAAAATGGCTATTTTGTTGCTAATTTGCAGGAAAAATCTAGAAGAAAGTTCTGCCGCAGGTAGCTAAGCTCCGCCTCTTGTCCCATTTTTGGATTGTCTGGGTTAACGTTATCCTAACTATTTTTGGCTTTTATATGTCGATGAGAGATGTCAAGAGCATTGTTAATAATTAAACAGAGTAGTCATCCAGTAAACAAACCTGCTAATACGCCTTAGAAACCTTCTTCAATAGATCACTTAAAGCTCACCATTTGGAGGTCTTCAATGCGACTGTTGACTCCTGCCAGCATCTCTTTCCTTTCCTGTGGGGTTTCTGGGCACGGATAAAGAGAGGCACGAAACCTGCAGACAAACACTCGGTGTGAGAGGAAGACAGAAGGAAAGTTTTTTCTACTACACAATACAATGTACCACTGAGCAGCCTGATTCTCCAAGGGCAGGAACAACACAGCGGAAAAAGACAGCTAGATGAGAGCTCCGATAGGGCGCAACATGCCGGTGCACCTGAAGGCCCTTACACACTAGCGTCAGCTCCACTCCACCCGCACCGGATTGGGAGTTTTCTCATTTAGGTGTAGCCTTGTGCAACCAGATGTCTTTTCAGCCCTCTTCTCGAGGCGGTCAGCCTGGAGCCGAACATGGCTGACACGCCCACTGCCGACTGATTGGCTGGCTCAAAGCACGTGTACCAGGGAGCCTCCTATTGGAGGACATCACCGCCCAGAGACTGCCCATGTGCTCAATCACGTCAGCAGGCAGTGTGGAACGAACGTGGCTGGGGGGGCTGAGGCAGAGTGGAGCCGACGCTAGTGTGTAAGTGGCCTTATAGGATGACTTAGATGAAATTAGAATTGATTTTAAGGTTTTAGACTTTGTTTCTAAAGCTTTATCTGGGGAGGCGCCTGTTCATCTTCAGCCACTTGTAAACCGCCTGCTGTCTATGCGTTCGCTGAGGTCTGCTGTAGCGTGATGAAGGTTCTCTGATTTGTGCCAAAGGTCACATTTGCCCAGCTGGGTCAAGCTGGGTCAAACAGTACCTTGAATCCACAGGTTAAAGCCCAAAGAGCCACGATGTCTGCCAAGATCATAACACCAGTATCTGCTGCTCCGTCAGAAGAAGGACGCTTCAAGCCACGATGATAATAATTAAATAATAATTAATATTTCATTGATTTTATTACTGTTTAAATAATCATTACCACATGATCACTTGGCTCATTATAAAGGTATCTTAATTACATGAAATGGATTATTATGCTTTGGGTATTATAATGATAATTATTATAATGATTAAAGACGTGTTCAGCAAAGAAGACCTTCACCCTGTTCAGCCAACACAGAGTTCAGATAAACAATGACTGCATCACGTTTTTGACGCATGACCAAGCTTTCTTCCCGGGAGAGGGGGAGGGGTTCTGAGAGAGTTTGGTAAAAACAAACCGTCACAGATTCACGTCCAGTTCTGAACGAGACATCTTCCTGAGGAGCCAGGGACGGCCGCCCTGCTGACCTCTGCCAGCTGTTCTGTCACGCCGACAAGAACGGCTAAAGAACAAACGAACCGTAAACCAGCTAACGCAAGACTCTCCCAGAGACTTTTGATTTCCGAAGTTAAGTTAAAAGACGAAACGTGCATCTGCCAAACACTTCGTACAGCCGTGTACCCGGGACATCTCTGGACCGGACCGTCGGACACTTGCGTCTATTCTACCAGCCGAAGGGCCACCCATCCTCCTGACGTCCGGACCCACAAAGTGGTCCTGTTTTGGGTGAGGTAGAACACGACAGATGACGTTTGACGCTGTTTTCTCTAAAAATAACTCAGTTATCCGCAAAACATCATTTCATCCAGAACTCCTTCCATCCCCTCTGAAAGAAACCTTCTGAGAACTACCGTACATTCACGCGTCCAAAACTCATCATTCTGAATTTTAGCTCCATTCAAACGCGGGTTTGTGTTTAAACAACTAATATCAGAGCTGTTATTGATTTTCATCAAAACTGCCATTTATGATTGTCGTTTCAAATCTTTCAGTTTAAAATTGTTAGTAATAAAATTTCTTCATTTTTAAACTTGCCTCATTATTGAAGCGAAACACAGAAAAGGGTTGCATTTCCAGTTTATCGAATGAAAAGAATCTTCTGATTAATAAATAACCTTTTGCTATTAATTTAAGCATCTTAAATTAATTTTCACACCATTACGCTGCCGCCCAGCGTCTGCTGTCTATCACAGCACATAACATAGAATCGCCAGGTGGATGCTCGGCAGAGGTGTGACCGAGTCACTGCTGTGCAAGTCACAAGTCAGTCACAAGTCTTTCCAGTCAAGTCTCGAGGCAAGTCCAAGTCGAAGACAACCAAGTCCAAGTCGAGTCCAAAGTCAATGATGTGAAAGTCCAGGTCAAGAACAAGTCTGTTAACTCTGAATTTTCAAGTCATCTGTGCAAACTTCAATTTAACGACGATAATAAATAAATTCCAGACTAAAACTTCCTAAAGCTTCGTTTATTCGCTCGAACAGCAGAAAGTGCCGCTGCATTAGCGGGACAAGACCGAGGAATAATCTGTGGTTTTTGTCCACGTCGGGCCACTTTTGTGCTAAAATATCAAATATGCTCAAGTCATCGTCAAGGCAACAGATGCAGGTCGATTCAAGTCGCAAAATGGATGGATGGAGGTCAGAAATCATTAAAATTATGACTGGAGTCCAAGTCATGTGACTCGAGTCCAGACCTCTGCTTCTCGGTGGTTGGGCTCGGTTGTGGAACGCTCTGCCTTTGGCTGTTCGAACAGCGCCATCACTAGGACAAAGGCCATTTTTAATTCCTGGGCTTTTAATTAGGCAGGTTTGTTGTGAAGACCCCTAAAGAAAACAATATCTCATAAGAAGTGCGGTACGCAGGACATTACAACTTATTTTTGTCTTCTTTTACATCGGCTAGAGAGCATCGTATTCTTCCGTTTATCCAGGGTTTCTCCTTCCTGAATCCCGGTACCCACAATCACGGCCGGGGTTAAGTTATGGCCTCGAACAACACCCTTTAACCAGGAACTAAGGACGGTCATCGTGTGACACCAACCCCTCACAGATCTTCTTCACCCTGTTTTTTAGTTGGTCACCCTGGAAGAAGATGATGAACACCGACTTGTGAACTTGGTCCCCCTGTTGGACATAAATAGCATCATTACAACACATCCTTCATTCTTTCAGCTACTGCTCCACCGAGGTTAATGGCTGACCGTTGTGGGGTCCTCCAGAGGGTCTTCAATCTCTGCCTTCCGCAGGAACACATTACCACGACACACCCTCCACAGCATCCGCTCAAAGGTAGGAATTCTTTCTCTGCTGATCACTCCGGCCACAAACCTGCAAGGAGGACAACAATAAGCCCAGTGAGCTTTCTAGTTGGCCCGTATTTGTATAGCGTCTTCTAGGGTGCTACAACCCCCCAAGGTACTTTACAACACAATTATTCATTCACCCATTCACATGCTGATGAGCTACATCAGCCTTCAGAGAGTACAGACGCTTTTTTCTCAGCTCCCTTATCGGCTTCCCCAAGGCTCTTGTCCTGTCTGCCTACAGAGCACTTCTCTGCATTTCTCCTGAAACCACTACTCTTTTTTGGAAATATGGACTTAATTAATTGGTCATTCAACGTGATTGACAAAATTTTCTCTACGATGAGAACGGAGAAGGGGGCTCCCACCTGTCCCGAGGGGACATTCGCATCGGGATATGCACTCGATTCTTGGGAGGTCTGGCGAATCGTGTGCCTCTCTCAGCTGTCCATCGAGGACGTGGAAGATTTGTGGATATTCGGCCTGATGATCACTGGATTTCTTCTGATTGGAGTGGGAGGATATCTGGTTTTCTGGAAATTTGGGAAGACGGGAGCGATTGGAGTGCGACCCGTACCCACGGAATGTGCCGCTCGTGCGGTGACCTCACAGACTGGGACGTTACTCGAGGTGAACCGTAAGCTGGACAATGTCCTTGCGGCGTTGCCTGTGTTAGTGCGCAAGATGGATTTGATCTCGGAGAGGGTCGCCGGACGATGCGGGGATGTGGAATGTAAAATTGGCTTCACTGGTGGACATGAATGACCACTTAGAGACTACAAGACGGAGGGGAAGATTATCTCTGTCTACCCTAAACAAAGTCATGTTTATCCTTATCCGACGCCATAGCAGCCTCTCAAGGCTGCCTCAACACACCCCCACAAAAGGAGGAATGCCGACAGATGCTGTGTCCCGACCTTCACCCTCTCCCTTCAGGCTATATCTGCAGGGACCTCAATGTGCTCTCTGTTCCTTATCTCTCCCTCCCACCTGTTGTTCTGCAGCTGGTCGATGCGCCGCAGTGGCAGCTCCCATTGGAGGCTTCAGGATCCCGCCCACCCCCACCTCCCCATTGGACTCTGATGTTGTACACGTGCTGTCTGTGCTTCCATGTCGGGTGTTTTTTTGCATTGGAGTGCTACACCCTGCTGGTGTAACCCTGTTAATGCCTTTTTTTTACCTCCCTGAACTTTCCTCATGTAACACCCTTTTCATCTAACTATTAAGGTAGCGCGACTCATGTTGCGAATGACCGCAGTCACCAATTCTTGTTATGTGTCTTACCCACGTATGTCTGATCTTTGAATTGTGTGTGCTGAAACTGAATTTCATTTCTCTGTATGTCCCGCACATGTGGAGAATATGACAATAAATCTCTCTTGACTCTTGACTCTTGACTCTTGACTACATCGTAGCCACAGCTGCCCTGGGGTGCACTGACAGAGACCGCTAAGCCTAACCGGTCCCTCCGACCACCGCCAGCAGGTGGGTGGGGGGGTAACCCTGCCGCACACCGGAAGCGTCAGCGGCGCCGAACGGCGCTGCTCCAAAGGGAATTCATTATGGAGTGTTTTCAAACCAGCCGCTCCGCTGAAGATTGAATCGGGTTCTATTTGTTCTGTTAACACAGGGCTAGACAGGAAATCACACACGGTTTCAGTAATTTTCAAAATAAAAGTATTGCAGCGATGCAGTTCCATATACGTGAAGCTTAGGTGTGACCCGGCGGTTCCTTTACTGCCAGCATCGCTCCAGAAGTGCAGCGGTGTGTTTTCGTGGCTTTAATCCTGGCGGTGGAGCGGAACAACATCACATGTGACATCAAACAGCGATAACAGCGTGGTTTCCTTCTTTTGGCTTGATGGCGGTTTGCACGAACAAACCGTAACCTTTGATGTCCCGAGGGATTTAGTGATCTAGCCAGTCGAGCGAGGAGCACGGCGAAGAGGACGTTTTGCAGCTCTGCCTTCGCTGTCCGGTTTAAAAGACCAAGCTGCAGATATCTTAGCTTTCCTGAGGAGACACGTTAGCTCTGCGTTAGCCTGCTAGCTAACAGCTGCACCTTGATGTCTGAATTCGTGGCTGCCGTAAGTTGGGTGACGTGACTTTGTTGTTTTAATACAAGAAACAAATGTTACTGATGTAGAGGAACTAACTGAAATTAAAGCTAAGCCATTGTTCTATCTCTGGATGCATTTAAAAAGTCATATTTGTTGTTTTAAACGGTTACATCCAATCCAATCCTATTAAAATCGTGTGATCTGGCCTGATTTCCGATCCCGTGATCAGACCGGAGCATCCCTACCAAGCACACACCAGCAGGGGTTAGGGTTACTGTTTGCTGGACAACCCTCTCCTCTCCCTAAGCTACAGCTGGTTAGGGAGGCACATGTGGGGGTGGCCGGCCCCGTGTGGGGATCTGGGCGGGGCCTTGGGGGTCGGGTCCTGACATGTATGCTGCCGTAAGAAGGCGGAACATGTGGCAGCGCCTGGCCCGGGCTCAGGTAGACCTTGGCTCCTCTTATGTTCCATCATGGGGGAGGGGGATGTCCAGGCGGGGGAGGACCCAACCTTACCTGGATGTCCTACGTCTTATTGTCATGATTCACGAGCCGAGGTGAGTGCTCTTCCTCAATAAACCACCTTTGAGGTTCTTTTCCACAGGTGAGGAGCGGAGGGGACGCCAGCTGAGCTGGATTCGCAGTCAGAGGCTCTGGTATAAAGGGAGGATGGAGACACCACTCGACGCCGGATGATTGCTACAGTTTTGGTTGGCCCCTGCCACTCGTATTCGCCTGTTTGCTCGCTTGTGTATTTGTGATTTGATTATTCGGATCTCTGACCTTGGATTGTTTTTGGATTATGACTTTGGACTCGCCTCTGAACCCCTGTCTGCTTTGCCCTGTTTAGGAACCCACTTACTGCGTCCACTACCTTCGCCGCTAGAACCCCGGATCTTCAGGACTACGTCCCATCCTCCTCCACGGCTCCTGCCCTTCCCCCCTCCGCTTCCTCACCCACCTCACTCAACTGGACCCCCATCCTTACTCACCTCGGCTCACCACCTTCCCCGCTGTTGACGGAACTTGAACTCTGGACTAACGCCTTACGGCACCCTACTCACTGGACTAACTAGAAGCACATCAGAGCCGTTCTCCAAGGCTTTTGGAGAACAGACTGTATGTAAAGGCTGAGAAAAACATTCACGCCCCTCAGAGTTGTCATGAGTGTAAACTAGATCATTTAAACCAAAAACATGTTCTGGTACCAGGCTGTAAACATGTTTATTTCTGCTGTGAAATTGGTATTTTTAACATGGGAGTCAATGAGGATTTGCTCGCTTCTGACACCAGCCCCTAGTGGATGAGGGTGGAACTGCAATTTTTGGTTCTTCCGGGTTGGGACCAATTTTTGAGCCGCACTGTGGGGGGCTGGTTAAAATATTACACCCTCCAACCGTTTCTTTTTATTAGAGAAAGTCATTTAATAATTATGGTTTCACGTCTGGTGACATCCATGTTCTCCTGCTCCCTCCTACAGCTGGATAACGTTCTGCTGACCTGGAAGAGGAAAGGCTGGATGAGCTGATACTTTACCCAAGCCTCAGTGGCGCCCCACGACCTCCCTCACTTCCCTCCATCAGAGCGGAGGACTCCTCCAGCAGGTTGGGGTCTTCCATCTGCCAAAGACACCTTTGTTAGGGATAGTAGGTCTTTACTGATGATTGTGCAAACAGCCAGTAGTGAGCGTCTTGCAACCAGTTGATCGTTGACGGATCTAACAGGGTTTTCATCTCAATCAGATCGTTTCCTCTCCCGTTCCTTCCTTAAGCAGAGTTGATGAATGACACAATATGTTTCACAAGCTTGCTTTTACTTGACCTCTTGGGAGTTGGCCTGGGGTGAAAGTCCAACTGAACACAAGCTGTAGTTAAAGCCGTGTGCCTGCTGCCTTAGAGATTTATGAACAACTCAGTGTCAAACTTTGCATTTCAGACTGAATTTGACCGTCACTGTTGGACCACTTCATTAGCGCTGGTCCACCTTTTAGCTACATGAACAATCTCTCCTCTCCGGCTGACCTGGTTGTCAAAGCAAACCGATGTTTCAGGTCGTTGGTCAGCATGAAGGCCGCTTCAGGCTCATCTTCCTACACATCTCTACGTAGAAGTTCATACATCTCACATTTATAGCATTAACCTGACAGCTTTTCTTGGGTTTAAACATGGCTGGAGCTGAAACCAGGCCAGGCTAACGCTAACCAACAAGCAGCAACACTTATGAAGAAACAGTTTTAATCTTGAGGTGTTTTCCAGAAGCTTGGGTACGCTAGGTATCAGACACGGTTGGGCTGATGACATTTAGGGTTACACCACGACACTGTTGAGCTAAACGATTAACGCCAGCATGCTTTAGCAGCACAACAGTAACTAGCTGCATTAATGCTTTACATGGTATTTATCCTGGGCTCCGCTGGAACCGTGGATGCTCCGTATGCAGCTGAGGAAGCTAAAAGCTAGCAGCAGAGCGAACTGTCTGCAGAAATGGATTGTAGCAGTGCAGCTTTGGAGTGAAGGTCACGGCAGCAGGTCATCTGGGTACCCTAACCTGTAGGGCTTGTGTCTGAGGGCTATCGTTTATGGGGACCACTTCAGCCAAACGGAGCTTTTGGGAGACATGCAGCCGACCTTACTCCAAACTACAGAAGCCCAGGAGTGGAACAACAATCCCGATTTCCCAAACCTAAATGTCACGTTTGAATGACTCCATAAAACGGACGTGTCGCCCGCCCTTCTCTACACTGTCCCAGCGGAGTGGCAGGGTGGGTAACGGCTACGGTGAAACCCATCTGCAGCTCAGCTGGTTCATTTCTGTGATTCAGAAAGCGCCGAACATGTGACGACTCTGGGAAGGAGCCCGAACCCTCGGAGACCAAATTCAGACATAATTCCATAAGTTGCCCACCTTAATGGGGGGAGGGTCAGGACCCAACAGTTCTTGAAGGCTGGGCGTGACTGACCTCGTCAAAGAACTGCTGTGTTCGATGCAGAATGTGTTTCAGCTCAGTCAGCTCCAGGAAGTTCTTCTTCAGAGCCTCTTGGTTGGTGTTGATTTCCTTTAGTTCATTCTCCAACTTCTCGAAGGTGGCCTGCCAAGAACGATGACAACTGGAAGTCAGCTGTGAGTACTACAACTGAAAACATGGAAGAGTCTGCACAGGACAAGGAAGGGCTGCAACAGCAGGTCACTGATTACCTCCAGGTCGATCATGTCCCTTGGAAAAGGAACCTCCGGATTCTCTCCAGTGTCCACCATCGGGATGTTAGCCTTTTTGATCTCTTTCTCAACAAACCCTGATCAGAGAAAATTCAATAGTTGATATTTTATAGGCGTAAAAGTTGTTCAACCGGTTTCATACTTACTCAGTTTCCTGTCCATCTCCTCACACCTCCTCACTTCATTCACAAACTTCCGCTGAAATACGTTCACATCTGGATTCAACTGTGCCAAAACAAGAGCACAACACCTCCTTAGGAATTCCCCATTAAAAGGGACCACTCATGGTGAATAAGTACTAACACCAGGAAAAGTACTAACTTATTTTACTTGGTTTTATTTATTGTTCATTTTATGGCTTTACTTGCCAAAACCCAGTAAGAATAATAATAATGATGACTCTGGGGCTGAGGCCACTGAGGTGGTCAAAACAACCCCGGTGGGAACCAGTCCACACGTTTGTGGATTTGGGGAAGGCGTTGGACCGCGTCTCTCGGGGGGCCCTGTGGGGGGTCCTCTGGGAGTATGGGGAACCATGCTCTCTTATACGGGCTGTTAGGTCCCTGTATGACCGCTGTCACCGGCAGTGAGTCGGGCTCATTTCCACAGACTCCACCGAGGCTGCCCTGTGTCACCGATTCTGTTCATAACTGTTATGGACAGGATTTCTAGGAGCAGCCAAGGTGTTAAGGGATCTGTTTTGGTGGTCCGAGGATCAGGTCTCTGCTCTTGGCAGATGATGTGGTCCTGTTGGCTTCATCAGAACGTGATCTCCGGCTCTCACTGGAGCGGTTCACAGGGCTTCGATAATGGGTTGAACGGTGTTTGGAAAACGTTCTTCCCGTCTGGATCGAGCCTTCCTCACGCCGGCTCACAGCTTCACACTAAGCCTTTCGATGGTTCCTCAGTCTGAGTTGGATTAGGGACATGAACACCATACCATCTTTACTTGTAAAGCACACCTGCAGGACCAAAGTGCTCCAGAATAAAAGCACAGAACCGAGAATAAGTACAACGGCCAAAGGGTTCACCTAAATCATGGTGAAAACAAAACAAAACGCAGTTTAAATAACAATAATAAAGGCTGTCTGATGTTGAAAGGAAGCTCATTCCACAGTCCCCGAGCGGGATATTCAGTTCTGGTGTCGGCACGTTTTAGTTGTAACCCTGCTTCAACACTCCTGACTTCAATCAGCAGGTGATCAACCGGCTTCTGCAAAGCCTGATGATCTGCTGCAGGTGATTCAACCACTGATTCCAGTGTGTTGGAGCAGAGAAACCACTAAAACGTGCTGATAGCAGCCCTCCAGGCCTGGAACTGAACAGGCCTGATCCAGGAGCTGCTGCAGCTGAAGCACCATCTCCTCTAAGCTCACGCGTTGTCTGTCAGGAGCAGCTGATCTGCTGACCTGAGGGAGCAGGAGGAGATGCATGGCTGCAGTAGCTCACGCAGGTGAGGTGGGGCAAGGCCATGAACACATTTAAAAGCAATCAAACATCTTTAGACTAACTCAGGCAGCCATTGTAAAGAGGCCAGAGCAGAGGAGGTGTGCTCAACCGGCCTGGTTCCTGTCAGGTGAGCGGCAGCTCCGCAGGTACATGGAAGGTTGCAGGTTCCATCCCAGCTCTCAGCAGAGAACTCTGCCATTGTGTCCTTGGGTACTTAACCCTCCTGGTGCCTGTGTCAGTGCGCCCCAGGGCAGCTGTAGCTACGTTGTAGCTCACCACCATCAGCGTGTGTGTGTGTGTGTGAATGATACACTCTAGTGTAAAGAGCTTTGGAGTCCTCTGACCCTGACAGGCACTAACTACACAAGTGCGGGTCATTTGTCATTAATTTCCATCTGGCATTAATGAAGTATTTTTGAATTGAATTGAATTGAATTATTCCTGAGTTGTTCAGCCGAGTCGTACCGAAGGCTCGGGCTAGTGGACTGACCCTGACCCTGACACCTTCAGACCTTTACAGCCAAACCATAAGAAGGTCATTTAGTAACACATTTCCTTTTCAAATGCCCTGCGTTTAAAGTCCAACAGAATCTAATTAGCTGAAAGACGGCGTTCAAACTCACGTCTCTAAACTGGACCATTCCCAGTTCCCCCAGTTCGCTGACACAGCAATAGGCTGCCTCGGACTGGAGAAAGAGCTGAGCCAAAGTCATCTCTTCACTTCTGAACAGTTCCCCCATGATGACCTCCGCAGCAGGTGGCCCGACGTCTGACAGACAGAAGAGAGGCTTCAGTTAGCAGGTGGGATCAGGAGGAATGGAGCACAGGTGCTTTTAGGGGAGGCACAACAAGGAGGCACTAAGGCGAGGCAGCTTTACTCAAGCAGCACGTTTCACACGCTGAAGCCATTCATTCCAGGAGCAAGACCACCTTTCAAATCAACAACCACATAAAGCAGCAGATCAGGACATCCACATTCAAATGCACAGATTAGATTAGATGAGAGAAACAAAATAAAAAGTTAAATTAAGACTAAAACAACTGCTACACTTTATTTTAAAATAAAAACACTCAGTTTTGCTTTGCTGGAAAAAACAACAACATGTTTTACATCAAGATATTTATCCTCATCCACTGACCCTGGGAGGTAGAGCTGGGACAATAAGATGTCCGTCAGATCAGATCTGGATACACACCACCACACATACAAGTCACCGCTCATCAACCTTTGGTGTTCGGGGACTTCTAAATGTCCAACCGGGAGGAGACCTAAAGGTAGACCCAGGACACGCTGGAGGGACGATGTCTCTCACCTGGCCAGGGAACGCCTCGGGATTCCCCCGGAGGAGCTGGCCCAAGTGGCTGGGAGAGGGAAGTCTGGGCCTCTCGACTCAGGCTGCTGCCCCCGGGACCCGACTCCAGATGAGCGGATGAAAATGGATGGATGGATGGATGGATGGATGGATTCTGCTGTGTTGGCTAATAGGTGCTAGCTTGAATGCTAACATAGCACTGAAGGAGAGCTGAACGAGAGAGGACGCTAGCATTTGTGTATTTGAGTGAAGGGATGGTGTAAGCCAGGGCTCGGCCACCCGCGGCTCTCTCTGCTTGTAAAATAATGAATGATTATTTCATTAAAAGTGATTTTATTTTACTGCATTACATTTTTATCTGTATGCTAATGGGGGAGCAGTGAGCTGTCCCATTTAGTCGTCACACACACACACAGGTGTGTGTGAAATTTATTCTCTGCATTTGACCCGTCCCCTGGGGGAGCGGTGAGCAGCAGACACGCCGCGCTCGGGAACCATTTGGTGGTTTAACCCCCCAATCCAACCCCGTAATGCTGAGTGTCAAGCAGGGAGGCATTGGGTCCCATTTTTTCAAAGTCTTTGGTCTGACCCGACCAGGAATCGAACCCTGATCTCCCAGTCTCAGGGCGGACACTCTACCACTAGGCCACTGAACCTGGTAACCAGGTTCCAGGAACCAGGTAAACCTGAACAGGTCCAGGTCCTGACAGGTCACCTGCTTGTGTGTAACCAGATGTCTCTATAGGAGCTTTCTGAGCTGAAGAGGATGTGAGGTTCTGGACTTCTCCTCAGACGGGCTCACGGAGGCGTCGCCACGCTGGAGGCAGGAACAAGCGCTGTTCAGCCAAAGTTTCATCATCAGGAACATTTTCTAAGGGACACGTCCCTCTGAGAGACCGGGTTTGGACAACACTCGCTTCAGTAGGAGGAAGCTTCCTGCATGGTTCTGGTTCTGCGACGCGCTCCAAGCCCCTCCCCACGTCTTCAGCTCGCTGTCCACCTCATGTACGCGCTGACAGCGAGCTGCGCGGAGCTCAGATGTTCTGATGGGAATCTGTTCTTGAGTGACGAAGCTACCTCTGCGATGTGCGTAACCATTAAAATGTCAGTGCATCTTTCTGTTCCTTCTCCGTCGAAATAAACGGTCAAATCCAGGAAATATCCGCTCAGCGTGGACCCGTTATTTAACCGTTCGCCTTCTTGTGAAGACTGTTGCAAAGAGAAACATTAAACTTGTTTAAAGAGCCAATGGCAGGTAGATTTTTTTTCTAATTCATATAAAATGCTATTTGAAATGCTTATTGTGGATATTTGGTTTTAAAACAGCAGTTTTCTAATAAAGTGGCCTTTCTCAGCAGAGCTCCTAAAAAGGCTCGTTTCTCTGTGAACTCTGACGTAACCACAGGGAGTCGGAAGCTCGGTGCCTCAGCTCGGTGTGGAGAGTGGCTAGTTTAGGGTAGAGAGGTCATGTGACCCAGTCAGTGTGTGTTTACTAGTGATGGGTTGTGTTCATGTTGGTAAACTAGAGTGTGTGAAGGCGGTACCGACTCCAGCCTGTCTGGACATCGAGTCCCCGGGTTTCCAGATCACAGGAACAGCGCCTCTACCTCCGTGTCTGAGGGCGTTTCTGCAGCTGAAAAGACGGACCTCTGTAGACCACATCGGTCAGTACCGGGTCAGGGAGGTCCGCGCTGGGCTCGGGACACCCGAGGCGGGGTTTAAAAAATTAAATGCATATTTCTGGAGCTCAGATCACCATCAGAACCAGGTCAGAACCGACCACCAGAAGAGACGCGCGGCCCAGCAGGCCAGCTGGTTCCAGGTCGGAACCGGATCAGAACCGCCGCCCGGACAACCAGGAGAGGATCATGTGCAGCTTTTCAGAATACCAACGGGACTGGCTTGCTGGTGTTTGGGTCAGGTCCAGCTCACAGAAGCCCGCATGAGCTCCAGTACCGGAAGCTCTCCCTCTCTCCAAGCTAAACTAGGTTAGGTGGACGGATCTTAACGAGTATGAGACAGCTCATTAGTATTAATATGATATTAACTGGCCCATGCCATTTTAATTGTCTGGTACACGATAGTAATCTGTACTATATTGTGATGCTAGCACACGAGTTTAAGCTAACATGGTGTGGTCTGCGTAGACCGATGGTTTCCCCCTCTGGTCTGTCTCTGCTCTCTGGGGCGTGCAGCAACCTCATACCTTTATGGTTTTGGTCCATCGTGAGTAGAATTGTAAACATTGATAGGTTCCTCTGGGTCAGAGCCGCATCAGAATCCATGTTTTTCTCTGGATAAAACTAACAGGACTCCCTCAGCTGGCATTACTTGGTTTGGCAAAAAAAAAAACTTTCTCACAACAATGACTAAAAGCCTAAATAATTCATGTATGTGCAAAAAACCATTTAAACGAGTTTCTATTACGTTTCTCTAAACATTGGTTCATGGGAGTCTCTCACCTGCAATATGCTCTTTAACACCAGAGCCACGAGCACTGCGCCGTTATCTAAGCCACTGTAAATGAGGGCAAAACTAGCTGATCGGATCCTTTATAACATGGTTTCATGTAAAGTTTAGTTCCGTACAAAGTTTATTTACAACAACACATTCTACAGGTCACCACGTTCTACAGGGCACCACGTTCTACAGGTCACCACGTTCAACAGGTCACCACGTTCTACAGGTCACCACTTTCTACAGGGGCATCACATTCTACAGGGCACCACGTTCTACAGGTCACCACGTTCTACAGGTCACCACGTTCTACAGGTCACCACTTTCTACAGGGCACCACATTCTACAGGTCACCACGTTCTACAGGGCACCACATTCTACAGGTCACCACGTTCTACAGGTCACCACTTTCTACAGGGGCATCACATTCTACAGGGCACCACGTTCTACAGGTCACCACGTTCTACAGGTCACCACGTTCTACAGGTCACCACTTTCTACAGGGCACCACATTCTACAGGTCACCACGTTCTACAGGTCACCACTTTCTACAGGTCACCACGTTCTACAGGGGCACCACGTTCTACAGGGCACCACATTCTACAGGTCACCACGTTCTACAGGGCACCACGTTCTACAGGGCACCACATTCTACAGGTCACCACGTTCTACAGGGCACCACATTCTAGAGGTCACCACGTTCTACAGGGCACCACATTCTACAGGTCACCACGTTCTACAGGGCACCACGTTCTACAGGGGCACCACGTTCTACAGGGCACCACATTCTACAGGTCACCACGTTCTACAGGGCACCACGTTCTACAGGGCACCACATTCTACAGGTCACCACGTTCTACAGGGCACCACATTCTACAGGTCACCACGTTCTACAGGGCACCACATTCTACAGGTCACCACGTTCTACAGGGCACCACGTTCTACAGGGCACCACGTTCTACAGGTCACCACTTTCTACAGGGGCATCACATTCTACAGGGCACCACGTTCTACAGGGTACCACATTCTACAGGTCACCACTTTCTACAGGGCACCACATTCTACAGGTCACCACTTTCTACAGGTCACCACTTTGTACAGGGCACCACGTTCTACAGGTCACCACTTTCTACAGGGTACCACATTCTACAGGTCACCACTTTGTACAGGGCACCACGTTGTACAGGTCACCACTTTCTACAGGGTACCAGATTCTACAGGGTACCACATTCAACAGGTCACCACTTTCTACAGGGCACCACATTCTACAGGGCATCACATTATACAGGTCACCACTTTGTACAGGGCACCACATTCAACAGGTCACCACTTTCTACAGGGCACCACGTTCTACAGGGCATCACATTATACAGGTCACCACTTTGTACAGGGCACCACGTTCTACAGGTCACCACTTTCTACAGGGTACCACATTCTACAGGTCACCACTTTCTACAGGGCACCACGTTCTACAGGTCACCACTTTCTACAGGGTACCACATTCTACAGGTCACCACTTTCTACAGGGTACCACATTCTACAGGGTACCACATTCAACAGGTCACCACGTTCTACAGGTCACCATGTTCTATAGGGCACCACGTTCTACAGGGGCACCACATTCTACAGGGGCACCACATTCTACAGGGCATCACTTTCTACAGGTCACCACGTTCTACAGGTCACCACGTTCTACAGGTCACCACTTTCTACAGGGCACCACGTTCTACAGGGCACCACATTCTACAGGGCACCACATTCTACAGGTCACCACATTCTACAGGGCACCACTTTCTACAGGGGCATCACATTCTACAGGGTACCACATTCTACAGGGCACCACATTCTACAGGGTACCACATTCTACAGGGCACAACATTCTACAGGGCACCACATTCTACAGGGCACCACATTCTACAGGGCATCACATTCTACAGGTCACCACATTCTACAGGGCACCACTTTCTACAGGGGCATCACATTCTACAGGGTACCACATTCTACAGGGCACCACATTCTACAGGGCACAACATTCTACAGGGCACCACATTCTACAGGTCACCACGTTCTACAGGGCACCACATTCTACAGGTCACCACGTTCTACAGGGCACCACGTTCTACAGGTCACCACGTTCTACAGGGCACCACATTCTACAGGTCACCACGTTCTACAGGGCACCACATTCTACAGGTCACCACGTTCTACAGGGCACCACATTCTACAGGTCACCACGTTCTACAGGGCACCACGTTCTACAGGGGCACCACGTTCAACAGGGCACCACGTTCTACAGGGCACCACGTTCTACAGGTCACCACTTTCTACAGGGGCATCACATTCTACAGGGCACCACGTTCTACAGGGTACCACATTCTACAGGTCACCACTTTCTACAGGGCACCACATTCTACAGGTCACCACTTTCTACAGGTCACCACTTTGTACAGGGCACCACGTTCTACAGGTCACCACTTTCTACAGGGTACCACATTCTACAGGTCACCACTTTGTACAGGGCACCACGTTCTACAGGTCACCACTTTCTACAGGGTACCACATTCTACAGGGTACCACATTCAACAGGTCACCACTTTCTACAGGGCACCACATTCTACAGGGCACCACATTCTACAGGGCATCACATTCTACAGGGCACCACGTTCTACAGGGCACCACGTTCTACAGGGGCACCACATTCTACAGGGCACCACATTCTACAGGTCACCACGTTCTACAGGGCACCACATTCTACAGGTCACCACGTTCTACAGGGCACCACGTTCTACAGGTCACCACGTTCTACAGGGCACCACATTCTACAGGTCACCACGTTCTACAGGGCACCACATTCTACAGGTCACCACGTTCTACAGGGCACCACATTCTACAGGTCACCACGTTCTACAGGGCACCACGTTCTACAGGGGCACCACGTTCTACAGGGCACCACGTTCTACAGGGCACCACGTTCTACAGGTCACCACTTTCTACAGGGGCATCACATTCTACAGGGCACCACGTTCTACAGGGTACCACATTCTACAGGTCACCACTTTCTACAGGGCACCACATTCTACAGGTCACCACTTTCTACAGGTCACCACTTTGTACAGGGCACCACGTTCTACAGGTCACCACTTTCTACAGGGTACCACATTCTACAGGTCACCACTTTGTACAGGGCACCACGTTCTACAGGTCACCACTTTCTACAGGGTACCACATTCTACAGGGTACCACATTCAACAGGTCACCACTTTCTACAGGGCACCACATTCTACAGGGCATCACATTATACAGGTCACCACTTTGTACAGGGCACCACATTCAACAGGTCACCACTTTCTACAGGGCACCACGTTCTACAGGGCATCACATTATACAGGTCACCACTTTGTACAGGGCACCACGTTCTACAGGTCACCACTTTCTACAGGGTACCACATTCTACAGGTCACCACTTTCTACAGGGCACCACGTTCTACAGGTCACCACTTTCTACAGGGTACCACATTCTACAGGTCACCACTTTCTACAGGGTACCACATTCTACAGGGTACCACATTCAACAGGTCACCACGTTCTACAGGTCACCATGTTCTATAGGGCACCACGTTCTACAGGGGCACCACATTCTACAGGGGCACCACATTCTACAGGGCATCACTTTCTACAGGTCACCACGTTCTACAGACCACCACGTTCTACAGGTCACCACTTTCTACAGGGCACCACGTTCTACAGGGCACCACATTCTACAGGGCACCACATTCTACAGGTCACCACATTCTACAGGGCACCACTTTCTACAGGGGCATACATTCTACAGGGTACCACATTCTACAGGGCACCACATTCTACAGGGCACCACATTCTACAGGGCACCACATTCTACAGGGCACCACATTCTACAGGGCATCACATTCTACAGGGCACCACGTTCTACAGGGCACCACATTCTACAGGGCACCACATTCTACAGGGCACCACATTCTACAGGGCACCACTTTCTACAGGGGCATCACATTCTACAGGGTACCACATTCTACAGGGCACCACGTTCTACAGGTCACCACGTTCTACAGGTCACCACTTTCTACAGGGGCATCACATTCTACAGGGCACCACGTTCTACAGTTCACCACTTTCTACAGGGGCATCACGTTCTACAGGTCACCACTTTCTACAGGGGCATCACATTCTACAGGGTACCACATTCTACAGGGCACCACGTTCTACAGGTCACCACGTTCTACAGGTCATCACTTTCTACAGGGGCATCACATTCTACAGGGCACCACGTTCTACAGGGGCATCACATTCTACAGGGGCATCACATTCTACAGTGTACCACAATCTACAGGGCACCACGTTCTACAGGTCACCACGTTCTACAGGTCACCACTTTCTACAGGGGCATCACATTCTACAGGGCACCACGTTCTACAGGGCACCACGTTCTACAGGTCACCACTTTCTACAGGGGCATCACATTCTACAGGGTACCACATTCTACAGGGCACCACGTTCTACAGGTCACCACGTTCTACAGGTCATCACTTTCTACAGGGGCATCACATTCTACAGGGCACCACGTTCTACAGGGGCATCACATTCTACAGTGTACCACATTCTACAGGGCACCACGTTCTACAGGTCACCACTTTCTACAGGGGCATCACATTCTACAGGGCACCACGTTCTACAGGGCACCACTTTCTACAGGGGCATCACATTCTACAGGGGCATCACATTCTACAGGGTACCACATTCTACAGGGCACCACGTTCTACAGGTGCGCCACGTTCTACAGGTCACCACTTTCTACAGGGGCATCACATTCTACAGGGCACCACGTTCTACAGGTCACCACTTTCTACAGCGGCATCACATTCTACAGGGTACCACATTCTACAGGGTACCACATTCTACAGGGCACCACGTTCTACAGGTCACCACTTTCTACAGGGGCATCACATTCTACAGGGTACCACATTCTACAGGGCACCACGTTCTACAGGTCACCACGTTCTACAGGTCATCACTTTCTACAGGGGCATCACATTCTACAGGGCACCACGTTCTACAGGGGCATCACATTCTACAGGGGCATCACATTCTACAGTGTACCACAATCTACAGGGCACCACGTTCTACAGGTCACCACGTTCTACAGGTCACCACTTTCTACAGGGGCATCACATTCTACAGGGCACCACGTTCTACAGGGCACCACGTTCTACAGGTCACCACTTTCTACAGGGGCATCACATTCTACAGGGTACCACATTCTACAGGGCACCACGTTCTACAGGTCACCACGTTCTACAGGTCATCACTTTCTACAGGGGCATCACATTCTACAGGGCACCACGTTCTACAGGGGCATCACATTCTACAGTGTACCACATTCTACAGGGCACCACGTTCTACAGGTCACCACTTTCTACAGGGGCATCACATTCTACAGGGCACCACGTTCTACAGGGCACCACTTTCTACAGGGGCATCACATTCTACAGGGGCATCACATTCTACAGGGTACCACATTCTACAGGGCACCACGTTCTACAGGTGCGCCACGTTCTACAGGTCACCACTTTCTACAGGGGCATCACATTCTACAGGGCACCACGTTCTACAGGTCACCACTTTCTACAGGGGCATCACATTCTACAGGGTACCACATTCTACAGGGCACCACGTTCTACAGGTCACCACTTTCTACAGCGGCATCACATTCTACAGGGTACCACATTCTACAGGGTACCACATTCTACAGGGCACCACGTTCTACAGGTCACCACTTTCTACAGCGGCATCACATTCTACAGGGTACCACATTCTACAGGGCACCACATTCTACAGGGTACCACATTCTACAGGGCACCACGTTCTACAGGTCACCACTTTCTACAGGGGCATCACATTCTACAGGGCACCACGTTCTACAGGTCACCACTTTCTACAGGGGCATCACATTCTACAGGGTACCACATTCTACAGGGCACCACATTCTACAGGTCACCACTTTCTACAGGGGCATCACATTCTACAGGGCACCACGTTCTACAGGGCACCACGTTCTACAGGTCACCACTTTCTACAGGGGCATCACATTCTACAGGGCACCACGTTCTACAGGGCACCACGTTCTACAGGTCACCACTTTCTACAGGGGCATCACATTCTACAGGGCACCACGTTCTACAGGGCACCACGTTCTACAGGTCACCACTTTCTACAGGGGCATCACATTCTACAGGTCACCACTTTCTACAGGGGCATCACATTCTACAGGGCACCACGTTCTACAGGGGCATCACATTCTACAGGGTACCACATTTTACAGGGCACCATGTTCTACAGGGGCATCACATTCTACAGGGTACCACATTCTACAGGGTACCACATTCTACAGGGCACCACATTCTACAGGTCACCACTTTCTACAGGGGCATCACATTCTACAGGGCACCACGTTCTACAGGGCACCACGTTCTACAGGTCACCACTTTCTACAGGGGCATCACATTCTACAGGGCACCACGTTCTACAGGGCACCACGTTCTACAGGTCACCACTTTCTACAGGGGCATCACATTCTACAGGGCACCACGTTCTACAGGGCACCACGTTCTACAGGTCACCACTTTCTACAGGGGCATCACATTCTACAGGGTACCACGTTCTACAGGGCACCACGTTCTACAGGTGACCACTTTCTACAGGGGCATCACATTCTACAGGTCACCACTTTCTACAGGGGCACCACGTTCTACAGGTCACCACTTTCTACAGGGCACCATTCTACAGGGCACCACGTTCTACAGGGGCATCACATTCTACAGGGTACCACATTTTACAGGGCACCACGTTCTACAGGGCACCACTTTCTACAGGGGCATCACATTCTACAGGGCACCACGTTCTACAGGTCACCACTTTCTACAGGGGCATCACATTCTACAGGGCACCACGTTCTACAGGTCACCACTTTCTACAGGGGCATCACATTCTACAGGGTACCACATTCTACAGGGCACCACGTTCTACAGGGCACCACATTCTACAGGTCACCACTTTCTACAGGTCACCACTTTCTACAGGTCACCACTTTCTACAGGTCACCACTTTCTACAGGGGCATCACATTCTACAGGGCACCACGTTCTACAGGTCACCACTTTCTACAGGGGCATCACATTCTACAGGGCACCACGTTCTACAGGGCACCACGTTCTACAGGTCACCACTTTCTACAGGGCACCACTTTCTACAGGGGCATCACATTCTACAGGTCACCACTTTCTACAGGGGTATCACATTCTACAGGGCACCACGTTCTACAGGTCACCACTTTCTACAGGGCACCACTTTGTACAGGGGCATCACATTCTACAGGGGCATCACATTCTACAGGTCACCACTTTCTACAGGGGCACCACATTCTACAGGTCACCACTTTCTACAGGGGCACCACATTCTACAGGGGCATCACATTCTACAGGGCACCACATTCTACAGGAAACCACATTCTACAGGGCACCACATTCTACAGGGGCATCACATTCTACAGGGCACCACGTTCTACAGGGGCATCACATTCTACAGGGCACCACGTTCTACAGGTCACCACTTTCTACAGGGTACCACATTCTACAGGGGCATCACATTCTACAGGGCACCACATTCTACAGGGCACCACATTCTACAGGGCACCACATTCTACAGGGGCATCACATTCTACAGGGCACCACGTTCTACAGGTCACCACTTTCTACAGGGTACCACATTCTACAGGGCACCACATTCTACAGGGCACCACATTCTACAGGGCACCACTTTCTACAGGGGCATCACATTCTACAGGGCACCACTTTCTACAGGGTACCACATTCTACAGGGCACCACATTCTACAGGGCATCACATTCTACAGGGCACCACTTTCTACAGGGGCACCACATTCTACAGGGCACCACATTCTACAGGTGCATAACATTCTACAGGGCACCACGTTCTACAGGTCACAACTTTCTACAGGGGCATCATATTCTACAGGGCACCACGTTCTACAGGGCACCACGATCTATAGGGCACCACGTTCTATAGGGGCACCACATTCTACAGGGCACCACATTCTACAGGGCACCACATTCTACAGGGCACCACGTTCTACAGGGGCATCACATTCAACAGGGAACCACGTTCTACAGGGCATCATGTTCTACAGGTCACCATGATCTATAGGGGCACCACGTTCTATAGGGGCACCACATTCTACAGGGCACCACGTTCTACAGGGCACCATGTTCTATAGGGCACCACGTTCTATAGGGGCACCACATTCTACAGGGCACCACATTCTACAGGTCACCACGTTCTACAGGTCACCACATTCTACAGGGCACCAC
Organism: Nothobranchius furzeri; assembly: GCF_043380555.1. Lineage (NCBI taxonomy): Eukaryota > Metazoa > Chordata > Actinopteri > Cyprinodontiformes > Nothobranchiidae > Nothobranchius > Nothobranchius furzeri. The sequence goes on from NC_091756.1 coordinate 1,811,267, forward strand.
ATTCTACAGGTCACCACATTCTACAGGTCACCACATTCTACAGGTCACCACTTTCTACAGGTCACCACTTTCTACAGGGTACCACATTCTACAGGGCACCACGTTCTACAGGTCACCACTTTGTACAGGTCACCACTTTCTACAGGGTACCACATTCTACAGGGCACCACGTTCTACAGGGCACCACATTCTACAGGTCACCACTTTCTACAGGGTACCACATTCTACAGGGCACCACGTTCTACAGGGCACCACATTCTACAGGTCACCACTTTCTACAGGGGCATCACATTCTACAGGGCATCACGTTCTACAGGTCACCACTTTCTACAGGGGCATCACATTCTACAGGGTACCACATTCTACAGGTCACCACTTTCTACAGTGGAATCACATTCTACAGGGTACCACATTCTACAGGTCACCACATTCTACAGGTCACCACATTCTACAGGGTACCACATTCTACAGGTCACCACTTTCTACAGGGGCATCACATTCTACAGGGCACCACGTTCTACAGGTCACCACTTTCTACAGGGGCATCACATTCTACAGGGTACCACATTCTACAGGTCACCACTTTCTACAGGGGCATCACATTCTACAGGGTACCACATTCTACAGGTCACCACATTCTACAGGTCACCACATTCTACAGGGTACCACATTCTACAGGGCACCACGTTCTACAGGGCACCACGTTCTACAGGTCACCACTTTCTACAGGTCACCACTTCCTACAGGGTACCACATTCTACAGGGCACCACATTCTACAGGGCACCACTTTCTACAGGGGCATCACTTTCTACAGGGCACCACTTTCTACAGGGTACCACATTCTACAGGGCACCACATTCTACAGGGCATCACATTCTACAGGGCACCACTTTCTACAGGGGCACCACATTCTACAGGGCACCACATTCTACAGGTGCATCACATTCTACAGGGCACCACGTTCTACAGGTCACAACTTTCTACAGGGGCATCATATTCTACAGGGCACCACGTTCTACAGGGCACCACGATCTATAGGGCACCACGTTCTATAGGGGCACCACATTCTACAGGGCACCACATTCTACAGGGCACCACATTCTACAGGGCACCACGTTCTACAGGGGCATCACATTCAACAGGGAACCACGTTCTACAGGGCACCATGTTCTACAGGTCACCATGATCTATAGGGGCACCACGTTCTATAGGGGCACCACATTCTACAGGGCACCACATTCTACAGGGCACCACGTTCTACAGGGCACCATGTTCTATAGGGCACCACGTTCTATAGGGGCACCACATTCTACAGGGCACCACATTCTACAGGTCACCACGTTCTACAGGTCACCACATTCTACAGGGCACCACATTCTACAGGTCACCACGTTCTACAGGTCACCACATTCTACAGGTCACCACTTTCTACAGGTCACCACTTTCTACAGGGTACCACATTCTACAGGGCACCACGTTCTACAGGTCACCACTTTGTACAGGTCACCACTTTCTACAGGGTACCACATTCTACAGGGCACCACGTTCTACAGGGCACCACATTCTACAGGTCACCACTTTCTACAGGGTACCACATTCTACAGGGCACCACGTTCTACAGGGCACCACATTCTACAGGTCACCACTTTCTACAGGGGCATCACATTCTACAGGGCACCACGTTCTACAGGTCACCACTTTCTACAGGGGCATCACATTCTACAGGGTACCACATTCTACAGGTCACCACTTTCTACAGGGGCATCACATTCTACAGGGTACCACATTCTACAGGTCACCACATTCTACAGGTCACCACATTCTACAGGGTACCACATTCTACAGGTCACCACTTTCTACAGGGGCATCACATTCTACAGGGCACCACGTTCTACAGGTCACCACTTTCTACAGGGGCATCACATTCTACAGGGTACCACATTCTACAGGTCACCACATTCTACATGGGCATCACATTCTACAGGGTACCACATTCTACAGGTCACCACATTCTACAGGTCACCACATTCTACAGGGTACCACATTCTACAGGGCACCACGTTCTACAGGGCACCACGTTCTACAGGTCACCACTTTCTACAGGGGCATCACATTCTACAGGGTACCACATTCTACAGGTCACCACTTTCTACAGGGGCATCACATTCTACAGGGTACCACATTCTACAGGTCACCACATTCTACAGGTCACCACATTCTACAGGTCACCACATTCTACAGGGTACCACATTCTACAGGTCACCACTTTCTATAGGGGCATCACATTTTACAGGGTACCACATTCTACAGGGCACCACATTCTACAGGGTACCACGTTCTACAGGGGCATCACATTCTACAGGGCACCACGTTCTACAGGGCACCACATTCTACAGGTCACCACTTTCTACAGGTCAACACTTTCTACAGGGTACCACATTCTACAGGGCACCACGTTCTACAGGGCACCACATTCTACAGGTCACCACTTTCTACAGGTCACCACTTTCTACAGGGTACCACATTCTACAGGGCACCACGTTCTACAGGTCACCACATTCTACAGGGTACCACGTTCTACAGGGGCATCACATTCTACAGGGCACCACGTTCTACAGGGCACCACATTCTACAGGTCACCACTTTCTACAGGTCACCACTTTCTACAGGGTACCACATTCTACAGGGCACCACGTTCTACAGGGCACCACATTCTACAGGTCACCACTTTCTACAGGTCACCACTTTCTACAGGGTACCACATTCTACAGGGCACCACGTTCTACAGGGCACGACATTCTACAGGGCACGACATTCTACAGGTCACCACTTTCTACAGGGGCATCACATTCTACAGGGTACCACATTCTACAGGGCACCACATTCTACAGGTCACCACTTTATACAGGGGCATCACATTCTACAGGGTACCACATTCTAAAGGGCACCACTTTCTACAGGGGCATCACATTCTACAGGGTACCACATTCTACAGGTCACCACATTCTACAGGGTACCACGTTCTACAGGGGCATCACATTCTACAGGGCACCACGTTCTACAGGGCACCACATTCTACAGGTCACCACTTTCTACAGGTCACCACTTTCTACAGGGTACCACATTCTACAGGGCACCACGTTCTACAGGGCACCACATTCTACAGGTCACCACTTTGTACAGGTCACCACTTTCTACAGGGTACCACATTCTACAGGTCACCACTTTCTACAGGTCACCACTTTCTACAGGGTTCCACATTCTACAGGGCACCACGTTCTACAGGGCACCACATTCTACAGGTCACCACTTTGTACAGGTCACCACTTTCTACAGGGTACCACATTCTACAGGGCACCACGTTCTACAGGGCACCACATTCTACAGGTCACCACTTTCTACAGGTCACCACTTTCTACAGGGTACCACATTCTACAGGGCACCACGTTCTACAGGGCACCACATTCTACAGGTCACCACTTTCTACAGGGGCATCACATTCTACAGGGCACCACGTTCTACAGGTCACCACTTTCTACAGGGGCATCACATTCTACAGGGTACCACATTCTACAGGTCACCACATTCTACAGGGCACCACGTTCTACAGGGCACCACATTCTACAGGTCACCACTTTCTACAGGGGCATCACATTCTACAGGGCACCACGTTCTACAGGGCACCACATTCTACAGGTCACCACTTTCTACAGGGGCATCACATTCTACAGGGCACCACATTCTACAGGGCACCACGTTCTACAGGTCACCACTTTCTACAGGGGCATCACATTCTACAGGGTACCACATTCTACAGGGCACCACGTTCTACAGGGCACCACATTCTACAGGTCACCACTTTCTACAGGGGCATCACATTCTACAGGGCACCACGTTCTACAGGGCACCACGTTCTACAGGGCACCACATTCTACAGGTCGCCACGTTCTACAGGTCACCACTTTCTACAGGGGCATCACATTCTACAGGGCACCACATTCTACAGGGCACCACATTCTACAGGTCACCACTTTCTACAGGGGCATCACATTCTACAGGGTACCACATTCTACAGGGCACCACGTTCTACAGGGCACCACATTCTACAGGTCACCACGTTCTACAGGTCACCACTTTCTACAGGGGCATCACATTCTACAGGGTACCACATTCTACAGGTCACCACATTCTACAGGGGCATCACATACAGCAGGGCACCACGTTCTACAGGTCACCACTTTCTACAGGGGCATCACATTCTACAGGGTACCACATTCTACAGGGAACCACGTTCTACAGGGCACCACGTTCTACAGGGCACCACGTTCTACAGGGGCATCACATTCTACAGGGTACCACTTTCTACAGGGGCATCACATTCTACAGGGCACCACGTTCTACAGGTCACCACTTTCTACAGGGGCATCACATTCTACAGGGTACCACATTCTACAGGTCACCACATTCTACAGGGGCATCACATTCTACAGGGTACCACATTCTACAGGGAACCACTTTCTACAGGGCACCACGTTCTACAGGGCACCACGTTCTACAGGTCACCACTATCTACAGGGGCACCACATTCTACAGGTCACCACTTTCTACAGGGCATCACATTCTACAGGGTACCACATTCTACAGGGAACCACGTTCTACAGGGCACCACGTTCTACAGGGCACCACGATCTACAGGTCACCACTATCTACAGGGGCACCACATTCTACAGGTCACCACTTTCTACAGGGCATCACATTCTACAGGTCACCACTTTCTACAGGGGCATCACATTCTACAGGGCACCACATTCTAAAGGGCACCACGTTCTACAGGTCACCACTTTCTACAGGGCACCACTTTCTACAGGGTACCACATTCTACAGGGCACCACGTTCTACAGGGCACCACATTCTACAGGTCACCACTTTCTACAGGGGCATCACATTCTACAGGGCACCACGTTCTACAGGGCACCACGTTCTACAGGGCACCACATTCTACAGGTCACCACTTTCTACAAGGCACCACATTCTACAGGTCACCACTTTCTACAGGTCACCACTTTCTACAGGGCACCACGTTCTACAGGGCACCACATTCTACAGGGCACCACTTTCTACAGGGTACCACATTCTACAGGGCACCACGTTCTACAGGGCACCACATTCTACAGGTCACCACTTTCTACAGGGGCATCACATTCTACAGGGCACCACGTTCTACAGGGCACCACGTTCTACAGGGCACCACATTCTACAGGTCACCACTTTCTACAGGGCACCACATTCTACAGGTCACCACGTTCTAAAGGTCACCACTTTCTACAGGGCACCATGTTCGACAGGGCACCACATTCTACAGGTCACCACTTTCTACAGGGGCATCACATTCTACAGGGCACCACGTTCTACAGGGCACCACGTTCTACAGGTCACCACTTTCTACAGGGGCATCACATTCTACAGGTTACCACGTTCTACAGGGCACCACATTCTACAGGTCACCACTTTCTACAGGGTACCACATTCTACAGGGCACCACGTTCTACAGGGCACCACATTCTACAGGTCACCACTTTCTACAGGGGCATCACATTCTACAGGGCACCACGTTCTACAGGTCACCACTTTCTACAGGGGCATCACATTCTACAGGGTACCACATTCTACAGGTCACAACATTCTACAGGTGACCACATTCTACAGGGGCACCACTTTCTACAGGGTACCACATTCTACAGGGCACCACGATCTACAGGGCACCACATTCTACAGGGCACCACTTTCTACAGGGTACCACATTCTACAGGGCACCACGTTCTACAGGGCACCACATTCTACAGGTCACCACTTTCTACAGGTCACCACTTTCTACAGGGTACCACATTCTACAGGGCACCACGTTCTACAGGGCACCACATTCTACAGGTCACCACTTTCTACAGGTCACCACTTTCTACAGGGTACCACATTCTACAGGGCACCACGTTCTACAGGGCACCACATTCTACAGGTCACCACTTTCTACAGGGGCATCACATTCTACAGGGCACCACGTTCTACAGGTCACCACTTTCTACAGGTCACCACTTTCTACAGGGGCATCACATTCTACAGGGTACCACGTTCTACAGGAGACCACATTCTACAGGTCACCACTTTCTACACGTCACCACTTTCTACAGGGTACCACATTCTACAGGGCACCACGTTCTACAGGGCACCACATTCTACAGGTCACCACTTTCTACAGGGGCATCACATTCTACAGGGCACCACGTTCTACAGGTCACCACTTTCTACAGGGGCATCACATTCTACAGGGTACCACATTCTACAGGTCACCACATTCTACAGGTCACCACTTTCTACAGGGTACCACATTCTACAGGGCACCACGTTCTACAGGGCACCACATTCTACAGGTCACCACTTTCTACAGGGGTATCACATTCTACAGGGTACCACATTCTACAGGTCACCACTTTCTATAGGGGCATCACATTCTACAGGGTACCACATTCTACAGGGCACCACTTTCTACAGGGGCATCACATTCTACAGGGTACCACATTCTACAGGTCACCACATTCTACAGGGGACCACGTTCTACAGGGCAATCACATTCTACAGGGCATCACATTCTACACGGCACCACATTCTACAGGGCACCACGTTCTACAGGGCACCACGTTCTACAGGGCACCACGTTCTACAGGGCACCACGTTCTACAGGGCACCACATTCTACAGGGTACCACTTTCTACAGGGGCATCACATTCTACAGGGCACCACATTCTACAGGTCACCACTTTCTACAGGGGCATCACATTCTACAGGGTACCACATTCTACAGGTCACCACATTCTACAGGGGCATCACATACTACAGGGCACCACGTTCTACAGGTCACCACTTTCTACAGGGGCATCACATTCTACAGGGCATCACATTCTACAGGGTACCACATTCTACAGGTCACCACATTCTACAGGGCACCACGTTCTACAGGTCACCACTTTCTACAGGGGCATCACATTCTACAGGGCATCACATTCTACAGGGTACCACATACTACAGGGCACCACATTCTACAGGGAACCACGTTCTACAGGGCACCACGTTCTACAGGGCACCACGTTCTAGGGCTGCAACAAACGATTATTTGGATAATCGATGAATCGGATGGGGTCTCGACCTGATTAATCGATTAATCGGATTACATGGGGAAATTTTTAAAAACTGCTAGGGAAACGTTATTTCTCTCCTTCCTTCACTTTATTTAACACAACATTATTAGAAAACAGTTCAATAGCAGAAAAACAACATGCCATCACCTAAATTGTCTTATAAGGTGTATAGACAGAGACCCTAAGCTACATCTATCTGTGACCTAAAATGCTTGGTCCAAGTTAAACAGCTTAAGGGCAATTCTCATCTGTTTTGTTTGATCTCATCTGTTGACATTTATTTTAAATGTAATTAAACATAGGCTGTGAATTAATCAAAATTGATCACTATTTCCAAAAATGACTGAAAAAATACCAAATAAAACAAAAGTAAATGAATGCCATCCTCCTTGCGATGATGCCCTGGGCAACTGCCATAAAGTCACATCAAGAAATGCTGCTGATCATTCCAATGATCCCAAATAGACTCACATTAGGCCACATGAAAGCAACTGAACCCAAAAATATATTAACCAGTATATAACTGCACTCACACACAACACGCCTGCAGCAACAGTTAGGACTCCTCCCTCCCTTTTAAAAGCGTTTTTGCTTCTGAGGACATTGTGGTTGTAAAACCACATGCTAGTAGTCTGGCCCCGGTGTGATCAACCAGTTTCTGCGGGAATGTGACGGCGGAACCAGGGCCAGATTAACACTTTGTTGTACCCTGGGCAACAATATTCAAGGGCCCCATCATCACGACCCGAGGATCACCATAATGTGGTCACATACAGAATATTTTACTGTAATATGCAGTAAATATACTCAATACTTGAATGCCTGACAACACGTAACCCGCCCAGAGTAACCTTTGACCCACCTCGTGTGGACTGACCAATGAGGAGAGGGTCTTAACCTGAGGACCTCTCTTCATTGGTCAGTCTGCATGAGACTGACTCTCAACTGACGTTCAAAGTCATAGGCAGCGAAGCGTCTCTGTGCAGCGCAAAAGCCCGGGTGGGCAGTTTGTTTGATGTAGGGTGATCATATTTCCATTTCCAAACAAGAGGGCAGGGGATCTGTGCCTATGACGTCACACTATGGCAACGCCACACAAACCACGCTGGGACCCATTTTTTGTAAGAACTAAATTAATATCAGATTCTGCCAATTAAATGGCTCTAAAACAATTCATATGTAAATATTTTGCATATTTAATGCAAAATCTAATTTTTCTGCTTTAGTGCTGCAACAAGGTTTTATTAATAATAAATTATTATACCTTTTGTTTTACTACAGCATCGGTAAGCTTCCTGTGCACAGATTATTAAGGGTGCTTGTTTCAGCTGTGAGATTAGACGATAGGATCAATGAAAAAAGAAGTTGTCACACACTCCATGGAAACTTTCAGAGAATCCACAAATAGTGGCTTTCAATGGTTTTGTTACTTTTAGCAAGTTTAGAAAAGCAGCAGATGAGACAGCATGTCTGATAATTTAGTTTTTCATCTGATAATATTAGAACATGTCAGTAATGTCTGAGGGGCTTTTATAAACACTGTATAACTAATACTCCTGGAGAGGGTTTGGATTACACAGGGGCTTCTGGGGAGCCCAGTTATGGGGGGGGGGGGGGGGGGGGGGGGGGGGGTCATTTTGCCTTGGCCCCCAAAATGTCTTGAAACGGCCCTGGGTGTGTGACTGAGTTTTGAAGGTGATCTGACTTGTATCAGATGTATAAATATTACATGTGTATAACTTATTGTTTTATAGGTAAAAACGTGTAGTGGAGATAAATCTACCTACATTTTACTTTTCAACACTTTGTTTTGTTTTCTTGTTTTTATTGAACTATTTCCTGTCCTGTCTGTCTCTCATCTTCCTGCATCTCCTCTTAATTCTCCAGAAAATCTGTTGCCTGGATTCTTACCTTTTCACCTCATCAGTTACTTCTGAGCAGATCAAAGGAATCTCCTGACCGAAAAGCGCAGAGCGCGTTTTCGATGCTGCGTGAGGTGACATCACCGCAGCACAGGTGATGAGCTCCGCAGTAGCGAGCTTCAGGCACAAATAAGACAGAAAATAGAGAACATGTGCGGACATGAACGATCGTGTGCTTATTATAGTTTTTTGGTTGCGCCACTTTGAGAATGGACCGTGCGCTGGAAGCAGCAGCCTGGATCGCTGCGCAACAATGCGGAACCAGTTCGCAGCAGCGCAAGTCTGCCGGCTCTCCCTCGCGCTGATCTGACTTGATCTTGTCTGCGCGCAACGTCGGGCGGGAAGGGGGGGGGGGGGGGGCGGGGGGGGGGGCTTTTGGAAGAGTTGTGCGACACAACGAATCGATGACGCAATTCGTTGCCAACGCTTTTAGTAATCGATTTTCATCGAATTTATCGATTCGTTGTTGCAGCTCTACCACGTTCTACAGGTCACCACTTTCTACAGGGGCATCACATTCTACAGGGTACCACGTTCTACAGGTCACCACTTTCTACAGGGGCATCACATTCTACAGGGCACCACGTTCTACAGGTCACCACTTTCTACAGGGTACCACATTCTACAGGGCACCACGTTCTACAGGTCACCACTTTCTACAGGGGCATCACATTCTACAGGGTACCACGTTCTACAGGTCACCACTTTCTACAGGGGCATCACATTCTACAGGGTACCACATTCTACAGGGCACCACGTTCTACAGGTCACCACTTTCTACAGGGGCATCACATTCTACAGGGTACCACATTCTACAGGTCACCACTTTCTACAGGGGCATCACATTCTACAGGGCACCACGTTCTACAGGTCACCACTTTCTACAGGGGCATCACATTCTACAGGGTACCACGTTCTACAGGTCACCACTTTCTACAGGGGCATCACATTCTACAGGGTACCACATTCTACAGGGCACCACGTTCTACAGGGCACCACGTTCTACAGGTCACCACTTTCTACAGGGGCATCAAATTCTACAGGGCACCACGTTCTACAGGTCACCACTTTCTACAGGGGCATCACATTCTACAGGGTACCACATTCTACAGGGCACCACATTCTACAGGGCACCACATTCTACAGGTCACCACTTTCTACAGGGGCATCACATTCTACAGGGCACCACATTCTACAGGGCACCACATTCTACAGGGCACCACTTTCTACAGGGGCATCACATTCTACAGGGTACCACATTCTACAGGTCACCACTTTCTACAGGGGCATCACATTCTACAGGGCACCACATTATACAGGGCACCACATTCTACAGGAAACCAAGTTCTACAGGAGCGCCACATTCTACAGGGCAGCACGTTCTACAGGGGCGCCACATTCTACAGGGGCACCACATTCTACAGGGGCACCACATTCTATAGGGGCACCACATTCTACAGGGCACCACATTATACAGGTGCGCCACATTCTACAGGGCACCAAGTTCTACAGGGGCGCCACATTCTACAGGGGCACCACATTGTACAGGGTACCACATTCTACAGGGCACCACATTCTACAGGGCACCACTTTCTACAGGGGCATCACATTCTACAGGGCACCACATTCTACAGGGCACCACATTCTACAGGGCACCACTTTCTACAGGGGCATCACATTCTACAGGGTACCACATTCTACAGGTCACCACTTTCTACAGGGGCATCACATTCTACAGGGCACCACATTATACAGGGCACCACATTCTACAGGAAACCAAGTTCTACAGGAGCGCCACATTCTACAGGGCAGCACGTTCTACAGGGGCGCCACATTCTACAGGGGCACCACATTCTACAGGGGCACCACATTCTATAGGGGCACCACATTCTACAGGGCACCACATTATACAGGTGCGCCACATTCTACAGGGCACCAAATTCTACAGGGGCACCACTTTCTACAGGGCACCACGTTCTGCAGGGTACCACAATCTACTTTCACTTGTACTGAATGAGTGAGTTGTAGTGATTGAGTGAGTTGTAGTGAATGAGTGAGTGAGATGTAGTGAATGAGTGAGTTGTAGTGAATGAGTGAGCTGTAGTGATTGAGTGAGTTGTAGTGAATGAGTTGTTGTGAATGAGTGAGGGTGTATTAATCATTGAGTGAGTTGTAGTAATTGATTGAGTTAGTTGTAGTGATTGACTGAGTTGTAGTGAATGAGTGAGTGAGATGTAGTGAATGAGTGAGTGAGTCATAATCATTGAGTTGTAGTGAAGGAGTGAGTGAGTTGTAGTGAGTGAGTGAGTTGTGGTGGATGAGTGAGTTGTAGTGAATGAGTGAGCTGTAGTGATTGAGTGAGTTGTAGTGAATGAGTTGTTGTGAATGAGTGAGGGAGTATTAATCATTGAGTGAGTTGTAGTAATTGATTGAGTTAGTTGTAGTGATTGAGTTAGTTGTAGTGAATGAGTGAGTGAGTTGTTGTGATTGAGTGAATTGTAGTGAATGAGTGAGCTGTAGTGATTGAGTGAGTTGTAGTGAATGAGTTGTTGTGAATGAGTGAGGGAGTCTTAATCATTGAGTGAGTTGTAGTGAATGAGTGAGTGAGTTGTAGTGATTGAGTGAGTTGTAGTGAATGAGTGAGTTGTTGTGATTGAGTGAGTTGTGGTGAATGAGTGTGTTGTAGTGACTGAGTGAGTTGTAGTGAATGAATGAGTTGTTGTGATTGAGTGAGTTGTAGTGAATGAGTGAGTTGTAGTGATTGAGTGAGTTGTAGTGAATGAGTGAGTTGTAGTGATTGAGTGAGTTGTAGTGAATGAGTTGTTGTGAATGAGTGAGTGAGTCTTAACCATTGAATGAGTTGTAGTGAATGAGTGAGTGAGTTGTAGTGAATGAGTGAGTTGTTGTGATTGAGTGAGTTATAGTGAATGAGTGAGCTGTAGTGAATAAGTGAGTGAGTTGTAGCGAATGAGTGAGTGAGTTATAGTGATTGAGTGAGTTGTGGTGAATGAGTGAGTTGTAGTGAATGAGAGAGTGAGTTGTAGTGAGTCAGTGAATGAGTTGTGGTGAATGAGTGAGTTGTAGTGAGGAGTGAGTGAGTGAGTGAGTGAGTGAGTGAGTGAGTGAGTGAGTGAGTGAGTGAGTGAGTTGTAATAAAGTGATGAGTAAAATCGGCCACAGAAGACCAGCCGAAGGAGACCCACGTTCCATCTGTGTTTGCCCTCTCCCTCTCTCTCTATCTGGTGTTGTGTCAGTATTCCGGTCGGTTCCGTTGTTGAAGCGCGTTTCTCCAACGCTCCGCACCGCTCAAGCGGGAAAAATATGCACACTCATCACAAGCTTGCTCCCGCTGTACGATCTGCTCACACAACAGACAGAATAATTCGCACTGTACATATACTTGGGCTGCAGGATATTAGGAAAACCTGTGATATGCGATAACAGTGATTGATACTGCAATGACGATATTACTTGCAAGTTACTTCAAAACTGTAATGCATTATTTATTACTTGTTACCCTCATATTAAAGTAATTCATTACATTACAATATTACTGATTTTAAAATGTAAGGCATTACACTACTTTTGCATTACTTTAAGTTACTTTCACCAAAACAACTTCAGTATGAATCTGGTCATGTGACGCTCAGTGAGCTCATGACATATATGTGGAAGGTGATGTGGTGTCTGAGCTAGGATTGCTGTTAAAAACAGTCAGATATAATAACAGTGCTTTATTAAATAAAAGCAACAACGATCTGTACTCTCAACACGCTGCCATCTTATATTAACTGAGCAGGGAGTGAGGTGGTGGGGGCTCCAAGCCTATATTTGCCTTGGTCCCCAAATGCCTTGATACGGCCCTGGATGTGGAACTGACTTCTGGGGACATCTGATTCTATCACATGTATAAATATTAAATGCTTATATATTATTGCTTTTCACTGGTAAAAATGTGTATTGGGGATAAATCTACCTATTTTTTTCTTTTCAAGCACTTTGTTTTGTTTTCTTGATTTTATTTGAATAATTTCCTGCCCTTTCTCTCTCTAACCTTCCTGCATGCTGCATGTTTTCTCCGTCTTCCAGAAAAAAACTGTTTCCTAGACTTCCTACTTTCTAACGATCAGCCAAAGGGATCTTCACATGTGCGGCGCTCCAGCAGCAATGAGTTGAAATCACCGGGGCACAGATTATGAACTCAGCTGAGACAAAGCACGTCAGAAAAGCACAAAATACCAGAGAACATGCGCTGATATGAACGATCGCAGGTGAATTATTTTGTTTTAGTGGAGCGATTTTGTGAATGTTACAGTGGCCGCGTGGAGGACGCAGCTGGAGTAGCTGAGCCGTTACCGCGGCGTCCTCTCTGCTGAGTCCATAAATTACGTAATATATGCAGATACTGGATCTTTCTGCGGGTTTCCCACAATTTTAACTTTTAAGGAACACATCTTGATTCTGGGTTTAAAAATGCATTGTAATTACCGCGTTACTGACAATTGTACCGAGTAAACATTACCATTTTCCTTCCCTGTAATGCCTTACATTACCACATTACATCAAAAGCAATGCATTACAGTAATTAGATTAGATTAGATTAGATTAGATATCCTTTATTGTCATTAAATGATTGCACATTCAACGAAATTTCCTAGAGCTCCACATTAGGCATCCGCTAAAAATACTAAGAAAAATAGTTAAAACAAGTACAATATGCACCATGCAATAAAAAAACAAAAACATTACAAAATACAATAAATAATATCAATAGGGTTGATTTTTCTGTCCATTCAGGGTTCTAATAGCCCAGGGAAAGAAACTCTTCCTCAGTCTGTCGGTCCTGCAGCTGAGGGATCTGAACCTTTTCCCAGATGGCAGCATGGCAAAAAGGTAGTGGTTTGGGTGGTAAATGTCCCTGGAGATGGTCCTTGCTCTAGTGAGACACCTCTGCAGGGCGATAGTGTCCAAGGAGGGAAGGGTGCATCCAATCACCTTTTCCGCTGCTCTAATGACCCTCTGGTATCTGTTTTTATCAGCTACTGTGCACCCCGCGTACCACACAGGGATAGCGTAAGTCATCACGCTCTCAATAATTGCTCTATAAAAAGACACCAAGAGGTTGGTCTGCAGCCTGTTCCACTTCAGGACTCTCAAGAAGTGCAGCCGCTGTTGTGCTTTTTTGACCAAGGCAGTGGTATTGATTGTCCATGACAGATCCTCAGAGATGTAAATCCCGAGAAACTTAAAGGAGGGAACTCTCTCCACCTCAGCTCCTTTAATGCAGAGAGGGCGGGGGGCATCCTTACTCCTTCGGAAGTCAATAACCATCTCCTTGGTCTTCTTGATGTTAAGAGAGAGGTTATGATCATCACACCATTCTGATAAATGGCAAACCTCATCTCTGTATGCTGCGTCATCGTTGTTATGGATAAGACCTACAAGAGTGGTGTCATCTGCAAACTTAATAATCTTATTAGAGCGATGAATAGGAATGCAGTCATGGGTGTAGATGGTGAACAGCAGGGGGCTTAGCACACAGCCCTGAGGGGAACCAGTGCTGAGCATCAGAGTGGATGACCGCTTGTCACCAAACCTGACAGCCTGTGGGCGATTGGTGAGGAAATCTTTAATCCAGCCACAGGTGGTAGGGGGGAGGTTCAGGTTAATCAACTTGGCTACAAGGATGTTCGGGATAATAATAATTAATTACTTTTGTACCGCATTACTCCCAACACTGCTTGCAATAAATAAAAACTTAACTCAGGAACAAAAATAAAAGCAGAATCAGCAGACAGAGCAGAACTAAACTAACTCAGGTGTTTGCTAACCATCAACATTAGGTGCCGTCCACCTCGGGGGCGGGACTCTAGCCTATGAGAACCCACCCAATTGGCTGAATGGTTGAAGAGCTCTTGTTGATGTGTTAAAAACATCATGCTTCTGCTTGATTGACAGAATGCATTATGTGTAGCAAACATCTGAGCTGACCATTCATTACGATGTTTATCTGTTCTTTGTGATATGCATATTGTGCATGGTAATATCGCGATAACGATATATTTGCAATATATTGTGCAGCCATATATATATATATATATATATATATATATATATATATATATATATATATATATATATATATATATATATATATATATATATGCACGTGGGGGGGGGGGTTGCGGAGGGTGCTTGAGACCCTGCCCCTTTTGTCCCATGTGCCCAAAGTGCCCTTTTTGAGGTTTAATGATTTTTATTTTATTTTTTTTTAAAGAATTTTCTGTTTGTGCCCCCTCAACAATAACAAAAATAGTAATTAATAAAATTTCAGCTTAATAAAGTTATATAGCTGGCGTGAGTCAGAGCGCACAACCGGTCACAACAAGCTGCGAGCACCCACGTTTTCTTCATGGCCGAGCGAGCGGTGCAGAGCCTTTAGGACATACGTATTGACTGGGAGAAACGGACTAACACCGGTAAGTAGGATGCACACTACTATACACAGTTATTAGATTATTTTGTACATTATTAAGTTGTTTTGTTTATGTTTATGTTTATGTGCTTAGCAGACGCTTTTACCCAAAGCAACTTACAAATTTTTTTTTAACCTATAGGGCATGTTGTGATCTGTGGGGGAAACCGGAGTACCCGGAGGAAACCCACGCATGCATGGGGAGAACACGCAACTCCACGCAGAAAGGCCGCAGCCGAGTTTCGAACCTGCGACCTTCGTGTTGCGAGGCAACAGTGCTAACCACTGCGCCACCATGCAGTTTTGTGGCACTAGGTGTGTGTGATATGTTACTAGCTGGGTGTGTGTCCGTGGCTGGGTACCGATTCTGAACCTCAGTAGCTTTAGGATTAACCAAAAACATTCTGTACATAAGTACTTGTACGAAAATATTTTTTCAATCTTAAATATTGGGAATTTGCCAATAAAATGTCGTTGTTGTTAACTAGGTACCGCAAAGTTGCATTCCTATCGCTGCTGCGTGTCACGTGACTGGGGTCTCACACAGCCCTGCTTCCTGTTTACACAGTCACTTCCTGGTTCGCGGACTAATAAAACTTGAACAAATTTTAAATTTAGCTACCTTTTGTGAAAGGAAATAAGAAAAATACTAAAGGTAACATCCGTCACAAGTTTTGTGTTACTAAATATTCAGTCCTTGTCTGTAAACTCTGTCCAGCGTTTTAGGGAACGTAGTTTTGTTTTAGATTTGAAGGTTTCTCAGCCCTTCTGGTGGGTTTTATTGTTCACTAACACTATGCATATTCTCAAAATGTTGGAGTTTATATTTGCTCTCTTTTTGAATGCATTGTATTAAAAACATTCTGTTTTAAAGATGTACATTTAAAAAAACTACAGTTTTCACAGCAAAATTATTTTATCTGTACAGTTCTCTGTTTTGCACAAAGTAGATAGTAAAACTGAATGAAAGCATGAACATTGTTTTATTCTTTATTTTTATTATAATTACTAAAGCACTATGATTAAAATAGTATGGAAATATTCTGGTTCAGCATCATGAAGCAAATTATATACAGTTAGTTTTCTGGAAAAGGAATGAAATGTCCCAGAATGTGTATGCATGAGGTTTATATGCATGAAAAATATTTGTAAATTAATTATGATTTATCATTGTACAGACATGCCTCGTAAGGAGAGGAGGCGGAAGCAGCGACAGAAGGAGCTACATGAGGCAGCTGAAGGCGGTGGGTCCCTCACCAGCTGGATAAAAACAGAGTGCAGGTAAGTTGCATCACAGCAACAATAATACACACAACTCATCATGGATCATGGATTAGGTGCAAGACCTGTTGAATGTGAATAACTCCATAATTCATTCATACAATAGCTAATGTTGCCTTGTTCTCAGATGGACAGCAAGTGGAGAGTGATAGATCACATGAGGAGACTGAAGACACACACACACACACACACACACACACACACACACACACAACTCTTTCTGTTTATATTCTTATCTCTGACATGAACTCTTCTATTATCCACTAATGTTTAGATTTCCATTTATTCACCACAGGTGTTGTCTCAGATATTTCTGTCTTACACTTCTAAGAGTTTTCACCAATTTTTGCCATTTTTTATGATCTTACATTAATTTTGTAATTGACTAACATTTCTCCTCTGCTCGTTATACTACCTGCAGTCTGAGATCAACACAGCCTTGCCCTCCAGCATCACCAGCAGCAGCAAGAGGAGCGACCCTGCAACAGCTACATTGTACCCCATCATCAGGTAACATAGGACAGCAATAGATCAGGAGGTGGAGCAGGTTGTCCAGTAATAAGAAGGTTGCAGGTTTGATCCTGACTTCAATCAGAGATTGATGCTGTTGTGTCCTTGGGCAAGACGCTTAACCTGCTTTGCCTGCTGGTGGTGGTCGGAGGGACTGGTGGCGCCTGTGCTCAGCAGCTTCACCTCTGTCAGTGCGCTCCAGAGCAGCTATGGCTACATCATAGCTCATCACCATCAGTGTGTTAATGTGTGTGTGTGTGTGTGTGTGTGAATGATTGTGTTGTAAGGTGCCTTGGGGGGTTGTAGAACCCTAAGAAGGCATTATACAAATACAGACCATTTACCAAAACAAGTTACTTTAGCTTTACATTGTCCTTATGTGGTAAGGGTGTATATAATGATGTGCTTCCATTTTGAATTTCTAATAAATATGATTTGTTATTCAGCCGGGTATACTGTGGTTATGTCATGGTGTTTGAAAATATTATTGTGTGTGCCCCTTTTTAGATTTGATCACCGCCCCTTCAGAGGTCTCTGCACAGCCCTGTCAGTTTGACCCAGCTAAAGCTTGTTCATGTACAGTATATGTTAGTGTGTGTACACTGTGATTGTTGTGCTTGCAATTGAGATAATAAATGTTCTCCCTTTTATGTAAACAAGTGCACATCTCAATAGTTTTTTCTTGTTTTGTAGGCTTTGTACTCGTCTTTAGACATTTTAGCTATGCAATGCCCCAAGTATCTTTTTTAAATATGTACACGGCATGTTTATTGGGTTATATTTTATCTACAAAAATATAGAGGGCCCTGAAATGTCGGTTTCCATAGGCCCGGGATTTCTGGCGCCGTTAGGTGGTTTTATTGTATTTAGGAAATGTATTAACGGTGGCAGTGAGCTGCTGCAGCTCTGCCCTTCACTGAAGGACGCCATGATGCTGCAGCCTCCATCCTCCCACCGACACCAGACCCCAGAAATGATGGGCTGCCTTCCTTCGGGTGTTTTCATGTTGGCACCATAAGGACACGGCCATGTTTTATATTTAACGTTGGGAATAACGATCCCCGCTCACGTTAAAAACACAACAGATCGTTAGTGAACGTCTCACGAAGCGTTTACTGACCTTAGCTCAGTCTTGTTCCCGGGACACCGTCAGGAACACCGGGATGCTAGATGCTGCGGTTCATGCCTCTGCGGCTCTCGAGCAAAGAACAGCCAGCCGGATACTTACTGTCAAAATAAAAGACCACGCACTTGTTGAAAAAAAAAAGGTAAATTATCTTACCCGATTAATCAAACATTCAAATAACATCAACACATTTAAATGTATTGTGTTGTTACTCTGGTCTTTATTGTATTTTTGTTTTTTACTAAATGCAGACAATCAAATAAATCAGCATTAAGTTTACGTATTTTGAAAAACCACACCGGAACCCTATTTTAAATCCCTCTTTATACGTCATCGCCGCAGACACGGATGGCACGCACTAAGCGGAGATTTCAGGCTGACGGTTTCACACACACACACACACACGCACGCACGCACGCACACACACACACACACACACACACACACGGCCCACTTATGAATTTGTAGGATGTTCGGCTGCAGGTTGCAGGAGCAACGAGAATTGACGTCACTTCTCCCGGCACGCAACAGTTCAAATCGAATGGCGCAGGTGTTATGTTGATATGTGTTCCCCCCTCGACATCGGTTTCTTTTGCACCCACCTGCGAGTTTGAAGTATCCACTCGCAAAAAATGTGTGTCCTTACCCTAACCATAACCCTAAAACAAACATTAAAGTTATGCTACACATACTGTTTTCTAAAATTATATTCATTCAAAACATAAATTTTTTGGTGACAGGGTGGTTATGGTTTTGAAATGGTTTGGCCCCTCCTTACTTGGTGTCACTGCTTCAACCGTACACCACTGCACGGTCACTCCGCTCGGAGAACCTCACGCTCCTCAGTCCCAAGATCGCGCCTAAAGACTGGTGATAGGGCCTTTGCTGTTGCAGGTCCTATGATTGGAGCTTCCTCTCAGCATAAGGGCCTTCTGTTGCGGTGTCGGTACAGGAATCAGGATCTGCTCGGGTGCAAAATCGGCTCGGGGTCCTTCGACTGCAGATAACGTCAAAGTACGGCAAACCGACTCGGACAAAATACACTACACCTCTATACTGTTGGAAAGAATTTAGCACTTTCGTTATTAAAATAATGTTTCTTAAACACAAAATGCAGTTTGGAATTGATGGTTTTTATTATTTAGGGAGAGAACAAAATCCAAACCTACATTGCCCTGTGTGAAAAAGTAATTGCCCCCTGAACCTAATAACTGGTTGGGCCTCCCTTAGCAGCAACAACTGCAATCAAGCGTTTGCGATAACTTGCTACGAGTCTTTTACAGCGCTCTGGAGGAATTTTGGCCCACTCATCTTGGCAGAATTGTTGTAATTCGGCTTTATTTGAGGGTTTTCTAGCATGAACTGCCTTTTTAAGGTCATGCCATAGCATCTCAATAGGATTCAGGTCAGGACTTTGACTAGGCCACTCCAAAGTCTTCATTTTGTTGTTCTTCAGCCATTCAGAGGTGGATTTGCTGGTGTGTTTTGGGTCATTGTCCTGCTGCAGCACCCAAGATGGCTTCAGCTTTAGTTGACAAACAGATGGCCGGACGTTCTCCTTCAGGATGTTTTGGTAGACGGTAGAATTCATGGTTCCATTTATCACAGCAAGCCTTCCAGTTCCTGAAGCAGCAAAACAACCCCAGACCATCACACTACCACCACCATATTTTACTGTTGGTATGATGTTCTTTGTCTGAAATGCTGTGTTACTTCTACGCCAGATGTAACGGGACATTTGCCTTCCAAACAGTTCAACTGTTGTCTCTTCAGTCCACAAGATATTTTCCCAAAGGTCTAGGCAATCATTGAGATGTTTCTTAGCAAAACTGAGACGAGCCCTAATGTTCTTTTTGCTTAACAGTGGTTTGCGTCTTGGAAATCTGCCATGCAGGCTGTTTTTGCCCAGTCTCTTTCTGATGGTGGAGTCGTGAACACTGACCTTAATTGAGGCAAGTGAGGCCTGCAGTTCTTTAGAAGTTGTCCTGGGGTCTTTGACCTCTTGGATGAGTCGTCTCTGCGCTCTTGGGGTAATTTTGGTCAGCCGCCCACTCCTGGGAAGGGTCACCACTGTTCCATGTTGTTGCCATTTGTGGATAATGGCTCTCACTGTGGTTCGCTGGAGTCCCAAAGCTTTAGAAATGGCTTTATAACCTTTACCAGACTGATGGATCTCAACGACTTTTGTTCTCATTTGTTCTTGAATTTCTTTGGATCTTGGCATGATGTCTAGCTTTTGAGGTGCTTTTGGTCTACTTCTCTGTGTCAGGCAGCTCATATTTCAGTGATTTCTTGATTGAAACAGGTGTGGCAGTAATCAGGCTCGGGGGTGGCTACAGAAATTGAACTTGGGTTATTTTTTAACAAGGGGGGCAATTACTTTTTCACACAGGGCAATGTAGGTTTGGATTTTGTTCTCTCCCTAAATAATAAAAACCATCATTTCAAAACTGCATTTTGTGTTTACTTGTGTTGTTTTTGACTAATGGTTAAATGTGTTTGATGATCAGAAACATTTTGTGTGACAAACATGCAAAAGAATAAGAAATCAGGAAGGGGGCAAATAGTTTTTCACACCACTGTATGTTTTAACAAATTTAAGACATCCGTAAGTAATGTTATTAATGTGAAAATAAACTAAATTGTGTTTATTACAGTTCAAAATGATTATTATTATTTTTTAAATGCAATTACACACAAAAAAGTTATTTCAGTTAGATGGAACTATTGTCAATTATTTAATGGTTTGGTGTAATGCTTCACCAGCAATTAAACAATTTTATCTTGCTTTAATAAAAATCTGGCATTTCTAACTTCTAATAAAAATTTACACATGCAATGTGATTTAAAGGCACGTTTTGAATCTACAGATGCATTTAAACACCCATCCTTTAGAGGACACTGTCTCAAACAATACAAGCCTGAATCAGCAGTCGACCTGAAAAGGCGCCATAATTCGGGTCAGGATATGAAGCAAAAAAGGAAGTGACAAAAATTGCAGTTCCACCCTCATCCACTAGGGGCTGGTGTCAGAAGCGAGCAAATCCTCATTGACTCCCATGTTAAAAATACCAATTTCACAACAGAAATAAACATGTTTACAGCCTGGTTCCAAAACATGTTTTAGGTTTAATAAATCTAGATTATACTCATGACAACTCTGAGGGGGGTGTATGTTTTTGTCACTCTTCTGTTTAAGTGTATTAAAAGCCTAAAATTCTGTATAATTAATGAGCATCAGACCCACTTGACCGCAGAGCTAGCTCCGGGGAAAGGCCTCAGCCTGAGCCTCGGCCTCGCCGGAAAACTGTTCCGTGATTTTCAGTCTCTCAACTTAGACCACTAGTTGTAGCGTTTATGTGTTCTTGTTTGGATATTATTTGTGCAATTGTTGGACAAAATGACTTGCTGTGGTATTAATTGCACTAATAGAGCATCCAAGGAGTCTCCACTTCATTTTTTACGGTAAGTAAATTTATATTTATGTATTTTAGGTCACTGCCGTTCTTGCCCTACCTGAGCTTAGATTTTAACATGTACTGTTTAAACATGAAATTTAAATGTAATAGGGTAAAACCCAGTGCATTTAACATAATGCTGCACTTTAGAGAATGGGTTGAAATATAACATGTTGGTGGAGCTGGGTTCCGACTATCGGTATGTTCCCCTCCCTTCAGTGTGGGCTGCCGGTTTGTGGTAGCCTGGCAAGCCAGACTAAATAAATGTATTATTTAGTCTGGCCACGCTCCATTGATGGCTCTCGGTTGTGGGGCGGGTTCTACCGTTGTCTTTCAAATGATCTCCGCATTCCACTTGACAAAGAATGTGACATACTCTTGTTTCACTCTGTTGCATCATCCCACCCACCAGGCATATAGAGTGCCCTGATTGGCCCACAAAGCGGATAAAGCTCTGCGATTCGTTCACTAAGCAGATAGAGCACTATGATTGGCCCACCATTATGGACCAATCACAGCTCTTTATGTGTTTGAAACCCCTCTAGAGAGCTGTGATTGGCTAGCCAGAGTCCTGGTAGGAGCTGTGGAGGTTCCAATGGAGCATGCCTAGACCAAACTTTGCAAAGCAAGAATATGGTCTAGTTCACTAGGCTAGGTTTGTGGAGCTCTCAGATGGAAATCGATGCTTTCCACCCAGTTCTCCCCAGCGGCAGCTCGGTGCATCTCTGACTCAGAAAGTCTGGTGTTGTGCACAGTTAACTCTGGTTGTAGCTAGGTAGCTACCTGCATTAGCTTAGCTTCCACCTCCGCGTTAGCATTGGGTTAGATGTAGCTACATCGCTTCAGTTCGACGGGTGTCGTCATTGGATCCTAGCCTTACAGCCTCACCCTCAGCTCCACCTCTTTTCCCTTTTATGGAATTGTCTCGGTGTGGCAAGACATGTGACCCAATCAAAATGGCGGTGGTGGCCACCTCCCATTTCTGATTAAAAACTTATAATACAAGCCTATGGACATGAACTGTTCAGTATATAAATGTCGATGGACCTGAATCTGTGGTTTCCGGGTCTGTAGCCATACACTATTGCCTTTGTTTGGAGACCTGAGCGCTACTTCCGCATTCCCCCTAGGCCACGACGTGGTGCAGTTTCTCCATCCAAGTTTTTTAATGTCTGTTTATCCTCATTCTTCAGAGGTTTCTCCTCCTCTTTCCTTCATAAGGTGTTTTTATAAATACTGTAGAGCAAACCCTGCTAATTCACATCCACGTCTACCTTATAGTTTCTGCTTCCTCCACCTCACTTAGCATGGCTCTATTAAATACCCGCTCTGTTAACACAATATAGTGATGGTGTGGTCTTTGCTCAGTGATGCGACTGCCTTCTTTTCTAAATATAACCTGAGAACCTTCACAGACAGAGTGGGCTTCATATTTAGACCACACCATCACTATGTACCCAGCTGATAAGGGAAGGTGCACCGTGGTCCTAAACACAATGGATTACCACACAAAGATCACTACTCTCCTCAGTGACAACAACACCTACGAAGCCTTAAAGCGAGACCCCACAAGCAGCTACAAAAAGAAAGTTATAGCTTGCCTTCAAGGCCTTGAAAGGGACAAAACCATCAACCGCCTCACATATCACCGCCTTTATCCAGGGGATGCCATACCCTGCATCTACGGACTTCCCAAGATCCACAAGGAAGGTATCCCTCTCAGGCCCATTGTCAGTAGCATAAAATCAGTCACCTACAACATTGCAAAACACCTTGCTACCATCCTTGCACCTCTGGTGGGGAACACCCCACACCACATCAAGAACTCCACCGACTTCACTGACAAGGTCCAGAAACTTACCCTGGATCCAGATGAAACCATGGTGTCCTTTGACGTAGTCTCCCTCTTCACTTGCATACCCACTACGGAGGTAGTGGAGACTGTCAGAAAACAACTACAAGAAGACAGCACCTTGGAGGACAGGACCAACTTCACACCCGATCAGATTTGCACACTGTTAGACCTCTGCCTCACCACTACATATTTCAAATACAACGAAGGTTTCTACAGACAAAAACATGACTGCGCCATGGGCTCCCCCGTGTCACCTATTGTAGCCAACCTTTACATGGAGGAAGTGGAAAGAAAGGTGCTTGGCTCTTTCAAAGGGAGATCACCCAGCCACTGGTACAGATATGTGGATGACACCTGGGTCAAAATCAAAACACAAGAAGTGGAATCCTTCACTACGCACATCAACGCCGTGGACAAAAACATCAAGTTCACCAGGGAAAACATAAAGGACAACTGCTTGCCTTTCCTGGACTGCGCTGTGCACTTTGAAGAAAATGGCAACCTCAACATTGAAGTGTACCGGAAGCCCACACACACGGACCAGTACCTCCTCTTCGACTCACATCACTCTCTGGAACACAAACTTGGAGTAATCAAGACCTTACACCACCGGGCAGAACATGTTCCCTCTAAGCCGGAAGGGAAAAAGAAGGAACGCACACATATAAAGGAATCACTTAAAACATGTGGCTATCCTAATTGGGCGTTTATAAAGTCAGCAAAGATGCACAGAAAAGAGGACCAGACACCAGCGAGGGAGGATAAGAAAGACAGATGCAACAACCTTGTCATCCCCTATGTAGCCGGTGTATCAGAGAAACTCAGGAGGGTTTTCTCCAAACACAACATACCAGTGTACTTCAGGCCCAGCAACACACTCAGACACAAACTGGTTCACCCGAAAGACAAAACTGCTAAACACAAACTGGACAATGTGGTGTCTGCTGTACAGTGCAGCGAAGGATGCCCAGACCTCTACATCGGAGAAACCAAGCCACTTCACAAGCGCATGGCACAACATAGAAGAGCCACCTCCACGGGACAGGACTCAGCAGTTCATTTGCATCAAAAGGACAAAGGTCACTCTTTCGAGGATGCCAACGTTCACATTTTGGACAGAGAGGACAGATGGTTTGAAAGAGGAGTAAAGGAAGCCATTTATGTCCACTGTGAACAACCATCTTTGAACAGAGGCGGTGGTTTACGACACCAACTGTCTCCCATCTATAATCCAGTTTTGAGATCCCTTCCCAGATGCCTCAACGCCCACGCATATCATGGGCCATATAACCTCAGGAATTCACATGATAGGGTGGGGCCAGGCTTCACAATGAGCTCACCCGAAACTCTGGCTGAATAGGACCCACACCCACCCTCACACCTTGGCTCATGTGTTTATGTAGAAGATCATCAGGGGGTCTTTTGTTCCCTCTTCGGGGGGAAACTCCCACTGGGTTTGAATCTGGGACTCTCCACCATTTGACCTTAGAACTGAAGAAGCCTCTCAGATGAGAGGTGAAACGTCTTCAAGCAACTCAAAGAAGTCCAGACGCTTTTCTTTCAAAGCTCCTTAGACTACAAAGCCCACTCCTTAAAAAAAAATATCAATAAAACCTTCGTCTTTAAGCAGTGATGTATTAAACCTCCAGTTTTTGTTTGGTGGGATTGTCTTCTTATTTACCAGAGTTAATGAAACCAGAGCATGGTTGCTGACAGCTATGGGGTGTATCTCAGTGTCTGAAATGTCAGTCAACAATGAGCTGCTTACTAGAGAATAATCCAAACATGAATGAGAGTGATGGACGTGTGAGAAAAAAGTATACTCTCTACGGTTAGGATGAAGAGATCGTCATGCATCACAAAGCCCAATCACTCATGTACTGTTTAACTATGTTAGTGGATTGCCAATTGCGCTGAGTCTAGAGCTGAAACAAC
This sequence comes from Nothobranchius furzeri, assembly GCF_043380555.1. NCBI lineage: Eukaryota > Metazoa > Chordata > Actinopteri > Cyprinodontiformes > Nothobranchiidae > Nothobranchius > Nothobranchius furzeri. The sequence continues at coordinate 1,837,020 of NC_091756.1, forward strand.
TAATCAATTTAATCGATTATAATTGATTATTAAAATAGTTAACAACTTTTTTAGTCATCGATTAGTTGTTTAATGATCACATTTTACCGCATAAAGTCTATTTTTTACCACAATCTGACATCGGTTACAAGCTGTTAAATTTGCAGCCAGTGTGTGGCAGTAATGAGCCACAGATCTACCAGTGGAGCTGTAGAAGAAGAAACGAGCAAATAAGTGCCCTCGGTTTTCATGACGTATCACGTTACTGACGCGCGTCTTGCTGTGAGAGATGGCGGAACAAGAAGAAATACGGAAGAAAAATAGAAGCGACAAAACTGAAGAGAAACCCCAGACAAAAACCTCACGAGTATGGGAGCACTTCACTCTAGATGCCATGAAAAGACGGGTGACCTGCAAAATATGCAAAAATATGTATTACTTCTGTATGTGTTACTTCTGTATGTGTTACTTCTGTATTTATTACTTCTGTATGTGTTACTTCTGTATGTGTTACTTCTGTATTTATTACTTCTGTAAGTTTTACTCCTGTATGTATTACGTCTGTTTGTATTACTTCTGCATGTGTTACTTCTGTATATATTATGTCTGTATGTATTACTTCTGTATGTGCTACTTCTGTATTTATTACATCTGTATGTATTACATCCGTATGTATTACTTCTGTATGTGTTACTTTTGTATTTACTACTTCTGTAAGTTTTTTTCCTGTATGTATTACATCTGTATGTATTACTTCTGTATGTATTACCTCTGTATGTGCTACTTCTGTAATAATTACTTCTGTATGTATTACTTCTGTGTTACTTCTGTATTAATTACCTCTATATGTTACTTCTGTATTTATTACTTCTGTAAGTGTTACTGCTCTATGAATTACATCTGTATGAATTACTTCTGTACTATTACTTCTGCATGTGTTACTTCTGTTATAATTACTTCTGTGTATGATACTTCTGTATATTTTACTTCTTTATTAGTTACTTCTGTATGTGTTACTTCTGTGTATGTTACTTCTGTATTAATTACTTCTGTAAGTGTTACTCCTCTATGAATTACATCTGTATGAATTACTTCTGTACTATTACTTCTGCATGTGTTACTTCTGTTATAATTACTTCTGTGTATGATACTTCTGTATATTTTACTTCTTTATTAGTTACTTCTGTATGTGTTACTTCTGTATATATTACTTCTGTATATTTTACTTCTGTATTAATTACTTCTGTATGTGTTACTTCTGTATGTATTACTTCTGTATGTAACACTTCTGTATGTGTTACTTCTCTTTTAATTACTTCTGTGTGTTACTTCTGTATATTTTGCTTCTGTAGTAATGACTTTTGTATGTGTTACTTCTGTATATGTTACTTCTGTATTAATTACTTCTGTATGTGTTAATTCTGTTTTAATTACTTCTGTATATGTTGTTTCTGTATTAATTACTTCTGTATGTGTTAATTCTGTATATTTTACTTCTGTCTTAATTACTTCTGTGTGTATTACTTCTGTATATATTACTTCTGTATTTATTACTTCTGTATTTATTACTTTTGTAAGTGTTACTCCTGTATGTGTTACATCTGTATGTATTACGTCTGTATTCATTACTTCTGTAAGTGTTACATCTATATGTGTTACTTCTGTATTTATTACTTCTGTAAGTGTTACTCCAGTATGTACTACATCTGTATTAATTACTTCTGTATGTGTAACTTCTGTATTAATTACTTCTGCATGTTTTACTTCTGTATGCATAACTTCTGTATGTATTACTTCTGTATATATTACTTCTGTATTTATTACTTCTGTATTTATTACTTTTGTAAGTGTTACTCCTGTATGTGTTACATCTGTATGTATTACTTCTGTATGTAACACTTCTGTATGTGTTACTTCTCTTTTAATTACTTCTGTGTTACTTCTGTATATTTTGCTTCTGTAGTAATTACTCAGCCTTAGAGATAGGGTGAGGAGCTCGGACATTCGGGAGGGACTCGGAGTAGAACCGCTGCTCCTCCGGATCGAAAGGAGCCAGTTGAGGTGGTTTGGGCATCTGGTCAGGATGCCTCCTGGACGCCTCCCCGGGGAGGTGTTTCGGGCATGTCCTGCCGGCAGAAGGCCCCCGGGTCGACCCAGGACACGTTGGAGAGGTTACATCTCCAATCTGGTCCGGGAACGCCTTGGGGTCCTGCCGGAGGAGCTGGTGGACAAGGCCGGGGAGAGGACGGCCTGGAGCTCCTTAATTGGGATGCTGCCCCCGCGACCCGGACCCGGATAAGCGGAGGAAGACGAAGACGAAGACGAAGTAATTACTTTTGTATGTGTTACTTCTGTATATGTTACTTCTGTATTTACTTCTGTATGTGTTAATTCTGTTTTAATTGCTTCTGTATATGTTGTTTCTGTATTAATTACTTCTGTATGTGTTAATTCTGTATATTTTACTTCTGTCTTAATTACTTCTGTGTGTATTACTTCTGTATATATTACTTCTGTATATATTACTTCTGTATTTATTACTTTTGTAAGTGTTACTCCTGTATGTGTTACATCTGTATGTATTACGTCTGTATTCATTACTTCTGTAAGTGTTACTTCTATATGTGTTACTTCTGTATTTATTACTTCTGTAAGTGTTACTCCAGTATGTACTACATCTGTATTAATTACTTCTGTATGTGTAACTTCTGTATTAATTACTTCTGCATGTTTTACTTCTGTATGCATAACTTCTGTGTGTATTACTTCTGTATATATTACTTCTGTATTTATTACTTCTGTATTTATTACTTTTGTAAGTGTTACTCCTGTATGTGTTACATCTGTATGTATTACGTCTGTATTCATTACTTCTGTAAGTGTTACTTCTATATGTGTTACTTCTGTATTTATTACTTCTGTAAGTGTTACTCCAGTATGTACTACATCTGTATTAATTACTTCTGTATGTGTAACTTCTGTATTAATTACTTCTGCATGTTTTACTTCTGTATGCATAACTTCTGTATGTATTACTTCTGTTTTAATTACTTCTGTATGTTACTTCTGTATTTATTACTTCTGTAAGTGTTACTCCAGTATGTACTACATCTGTATTAATTACTTCTGTATGTGTATCTTCTGTTTTAATTACTTCTGCATGTTTTACTTCTGTATGCATAACTTCTGTATGTATTACTTCTGTATGTGTAACTTCTGTATTAATTACTTCTGCATGTTTTACTTCTGTATGCATAACTTCTGTAGTCATTACTTCTGTATGTGTATCTTCTGTTTTAATTACTTCTGCATGTTTTACTTCTGTATGCATAACTTCTGTATGTATTACTTCTGTATGTGTAACTTCTGTATTAATTACTTCTGCATGTTTTACTTCTGTATGCATAACTTCTGTAGTCATTACTTTTGTATGTGTTACTTCTGTATATGTTACTTCTGTATTAATTACTTCTGTATGTGTTAATTCTGTTTTAATTACTTCTGTATATGTTGTTTCTGTATTAATTACTTCTGTATGTGTTAATTCTGTATATTTTACTTCTGTCTTAATTACTTCTGTGTGTATTACTTCTGTATATATTACTTCTGTATTTATTACTTCTGTATTTATTACTTTTGTAAGTGTTACTCCTGTATGTGTTACATCTGTATGTATTACGTCTGTATTCATTACTTCTGTAAGTGTTACTTCTATATGTGTTACTTCTGTATTTATTACTTCTGTAAGTGTTACTCCAGTATGTACTACATGTGTATTAATTACTTCTGTATGTGTAACTTCTGTATTAATTACTTCTGCATGTTTTATTTCTGTATGCATAACTTCTGTATGTATTACTTCTGTATATATTACTTCTGTATTTATTACTTTTGTAAGTGTTACTCCTGTATGTGTTACATCTGTATGTATTACTTCTGTATGTAACACTTCTGTATGTGTTACTTCGTTTTAATTACTTCTGTGTGTTACTTCTGTATATTTTGCTTCTGTAGTAATTACTTTTGTATGTGTTACTTCTGTATATGTTACTTCTGTATTAATTACTTCTGTATGTGTTAATTCTGTTTTAATTACTTCTGTATATGTTGTTTCTGTATTAATTACTTCTGTATGTGTTAATTCTGTATATTTTACTTCTGTCTTAATTACTTCTGTGTGTATTACTTCTGTATATATTACGTCTGTAATTATTACTTCTGTATTTATTACTTCTGTAAGTGTTACTCCTGTATGTATTACATCTGTATGTATTACGTCTGTATTCATTACTTCTGTAAGTGTTACTTCTATATGTGTTACTTCTGTATTTATTACTTCTGTAAGTGTTACTCCAGTATGTACTACATCTGTATTAATTACTTCTGTATGTGTAACTTCTGTATTAATTACTTCTGCATGTTTTACTTCTGTATGCATAACTTCTGTATGTATTACTTCTGTATGTGTTACTTCTGTTTTAATTACTTCTGTATGTTACTTCTGTATATTTTGCTTCTGTAGTAATTACTTCTGTATGTGTTACTTCTGTATATCTTACTTCTGTATTAATTACTTCTGTATGTGTTAATTCTGTATTAATTACATCGGTATATGTTATTTCTGTATTAATTACTTCTGTATGTGTTACTTCTGTATATTTTACTTCTGTATTAATTACTTTTGTATGTGTTACGTCTGCATTTATTACCTCTGTAAGTGTAACTCCTGTATGTATTACATCTGTATGTATTACGACTGTATTCATTACTTCTAAAAGTGTTACTTCTGTATTAATTACTTCTGTATGTGTTACTTCTGTATATTTTACTTCTGTATTAATTACTTTTGTATGTGTTACGTCTGTATTTATTACCTCTGTAAGTGTAACTCCTGTATGTATTACATCTGTATGTATTACGACTGTATTCATTACTTCTAAAAGTGTTACTTCTGTATGTGTTACTTCTGTATTAATTCTGTATGTGTTAGCTTCTCTTCTGGCTCTCGCAGAGTACAGACGCTTCTGCTTTTGCTCCCTTATCTTTTTTTCCCAAGGCTCTTTGTCCTGTCTGCCCACAGAGCGCTTCTCTGCATTTCTTCTGAAAAACACTATTTTTCAGAAATGGATTTAATTAATTGGTCATTCAACGCGATTGATAAGATTTTTTCCACGTTGAGAACGGAGGAGGTGGCTCCCTCTTGCCCGCGAGGGACACATGCAGCGGGATATATGCTCGATTCCTGGAGGGAATGGAAGATTGTATGCCTCTCTCAGTTGTCCATTGAGGATGTTGAAGATGTGTGGATATTTTGCCTGATGATCACTGGATTTCTTCTGATTGGAGTGGGAGGACATTTGGTCTTCTGGAAATTGGTGAAGATGGGAGCGATTGGAGGGCGTCCCGCACCCACAGAAAGCACTGTCCGTGTGGAGACCTCACAGACGTTAATTCAATTCAATTCAAGTTTATTTACTCGAGGTGAATTGAAAGCCGGACAATGTCCTAGCTGCGTTACCGGTGTTAGTGCGCAAAATGGATGTCATCTCGGAGAGGGTCACCGGACGGTGTGGAGATGTTTAAAACCTGAATTGGCTTCACTGGAGGACTTGAATGATCAGTTACAGACTTCAAGGCAGAGAGGAAAATTATCTCTGCCTGACCCGAACAAAGTCTTGTTATCCGAATCTGACGCCATGGCAGCCTTGTGAATGCCAACAACAAACCCCCACGAAGGAATGCAGACAGATACTGTGAAAACCCGACCCCCCCCCCCCCCCACCACCACCACCACCACCACCTTTGGATTGGTGGACATCAGCCTGGCGAGGTCATCAACCTGCAGGTGTCAATGTGCTCTGTGCTCCTCCCAAGATCTCCCTCCCACCTGTGGCTACAGTGGCTGAGCGCTACAGGGCTGCTCTCGCTGGGGAAACAGGATCCCAGCCCCCCCTCCTTCCTCTTGGGCTCTTATGTTGTGAACTGTTGATGTTCGTGCTTACATGTTTGAGGTGTTTTTTTGTATTGCAAAGCTACGCCCTGCCGGGAGTAACTCTGGAATACCTTTTCTCCCTCCCCCAATTTGTCCTCATGTAATCCCATTTTCATCTAAATGAAATGCTGGCGGCGCGTGCACACGTAGCGACTTCTCTCTCTCTCCCATACTTAGCGAGAGTTTGAGAGTAACGTAATTTCATTTCTCTGTATGTCTTGTACATGTGGCAGAATTGACAATAAAACTGACTTTGACTTCTGTATTTATTGCTTCTGTAAGTGTTACTCCTGTATTTACTACATCTGTATTAATTACTTCTGTATGCGTAACTTCTGTATTAATTAATTCTGTATGTTTTACTACTGTATGTATTACTTCTGCATGTTTTACTTCTGTATGCATTACTTCTGTATGTATTACTTCTCTATGTGTTACTTCTGTATATGTTACTTCTGTATTTATTACTTCTGTAAGTATTACACCTGTATGTATTACATCTGTTTGTATTACATCTGTATTTATTACTTCTGTAAGTGCTACTTCTATAAGTGTTACTTCTGTATTTGTTACTTCTGTATTAATTACTGCTGTATATATGGTGTAGCCAAGCACCACAATGTGGGTGAAAAATTGAGGCCAACGCCGAAGTGACACAAATTGCAGTTCCACCCTCATCCACTAGGGGCTGGTGTCAGAAGCGAGCAAATCCTCATTGACTCCCATGTTAAAAATACCAATTTCACAGCAGAAATAAACATGTTTACAGCCTGGTACCAGAACATGTTTTAGGTTTAAATTATCTAGTTTACACTCATGACAACTCTGAGGGGGGTGAATGTTTTTCTCACTCTTCTGTTTAAGTGTATTAAAAACCTAAAATTCTGTATAATTAATGAGCATCAGACCCACGTGACCACAGAGCTAGCTCATGGTTATTTTGACCATTTTTTATAGTTGCTATGGGTTGTTTTTCCCAGTTAATTTCACTCGTGGTTTCATGTCTGGAAAACTTTCATGACTTTGTGAACTCTCGTGGGATTTCCAGGAAATCCCACGAGAGTTCAGGGAGTATAAACGATTGGAGGACCTAAATGTTTGAAAAGCCTGTGTGAACGAAGAAGCTCACGGTTGCTGCAAGTATTTGTCTTGGTTTTCATCTTTAGTATTTGAATGTCATTCTCTTCCCTTGTTGCTATCTCATATGCTGAAATGTTTTGCAGCTTGTGGATGTGCTTTGGAGAGTCTCATGATTTGTATGTGATTGTAACCTGGGAATTGGTGAGTAGCTGTTTAGCTGTTAGCCACAACCTGAAGCTGGCTAACAAACAGTAACCGCTTTGGAGCCTTCACACAGAACCGGTTCCATCTTTTGGACTCCTTCGTATCTAATGGACTCTGTAGCGGACAATGTTGCTAGCTCATCTGGAATAACCTTCTTGGACAGATATGAGTACAAGCTTAAGACTCTGTGTTTCAACTAACTTATTGATCTTTGAAAGTGCACTGCTGTAAATATTGTAAATAACAAAGGAACTAATACAACACATTTGGTTGCACAGCTAGTCTTGTTCTCTTGTTTTTTAAGCACAACTCAAGGTAAATCCTCCCTGAGTGAATTAAGTCTTCTGATCATTCTAGTCTGTCTCTACATTCCAATAAGGGTCAATTAGGTAATTTATATACATATATGTTACAATTACTTCTGTATGTATGTTAGTTTTGTATGTGTTGCTTGTAGCACTATATGTAAGTCATTTCTATGCCTGTTTTATTGATCAACCAGCCCATGTTAAGGAAACTGCACCAAAATGTATCTACACATGTCAACAAAAATCATTTACCGTAAATCCTCTAATATTAGCCTGTATTTAATTAATGGCCGTCACGCTGTCACGTGATAATGACCGGCAAGATGCAGTCCACGGAAAAGACAGCAGCCTGCTGTCAGCAGGTGACAGGTGATGCCCCCTGCTCCACAGCAGCGAAACACATCAGGCACAAATAAAAGACAGAAAACATAAAAGGAAATGAGCCGACATGAACGATCGCGTGTTAAATTAGTTTTTGAGGTGGCGACACCTGATTTGATAATGTTACTGTGGCCGTGCTCAGGACGCAGATGTCTGGAGCGCGTCAACAATCAGAGCTTTGCATGCACACGCTGGTTAAGGTTAGGATGGGGGTGAGGGGAAGGTTAAATTGCAAGAGGGTAAAGGTCACAATTTGGTTAAATGTCCGTTTTACGGCGGGTGTCGGTACCGACGCTCTGGCACAGCGCGTTGCCTCCCGGAACACCGGCAAGCAGCGAGCACTCCGCTGTTTTAGCGGTCGGTAGATCTTTTAGAACTGCAGTTCAAAGGTAACTCATGAGGTGAATATATATGAAGCCAGGTAGCAGTTTTTCTTTAGGACTGAGAGGA